>NC_143147.1:2752500-3007500 GCF_059928025.1 Delphinapterus leucas | reverse complement strand
GAGGGTAAGGCTTCGGGTAAGGGTTAGGGTTAGGGTTAAGGTTAGGGGACGGGGACGGGGACAGGGACGGTTTAGGGTACAGGTTAGGCTACGACAACGGTTTAGGGTGAGCGTATGTGTTAGGTTACGGGTTAGTGTTAGCGTACGGTTTAGGAATAGGGGACGGGTGAGGGTAACGCTTCGGGTAAGGGTTAGGGTTAGGGTTAGGGTTAGGGTTAGGGGAAGGGGACGGTTTAAGGTACAGGTTAGGGTACGACAACGGTTTAGGGTGAGCGTACGTGTTAGGGTACGGGTTAGTGTTAGCGTACGGGTTAGGGTTAGGGGACGGGTAAGTGTTAGGCTTCGGGTAAGGGTTAGGGTTAGGGTTAGGGTTAGGTTTAGGGTTAGGAGACGGGGACGGTTTAGGGTACAGGTTAGTGTACGACAACGGTTTAGGGTGAGCGTACCTGTTAGGGTACAGGTTAGTGTTAGCGTACGGGTTAGGATTAGGGTACGGGTGAGGGTAAGGCTTCGGGTAAGGGTTAGGGTTAGGGTTAGGGTTAGGTTTAGGGTTAGGGTTAGGGGACGGGGAAGGTTTAGGGTACAGGTTAGGGTACGACAACGGTTTAGGGTGAGCGTACGTGTTAGGGTACGGGTTAGTGTTAGCGTACGGGTTAGGATTAGGGGACGGGTGAGTGTAAGGCTTCGGGTAAGGGTTAGGGTTAGGGTTAGGGTTAGGGGACGGGGACGGGGACGGTTTAGGGTACAGGTTAGGGTACGACAAAGGTTTATCATGAGCGTACGTGTTAGGGTACGGGTTAGTGCTAGCGTACGGGTTAGGATTAGGGGACGGGTGAGGGTAAGGCTTCAGGTAAGGGTTAGGGTTAGGGTTAGGGTTAGGGTTAGGGGACGGGGACGGTTTAGGGTACAGGTTAGGGTACGACAACGGTTTAGGGTGAGCGTACGTGTTAGGGTACGGGTTAGTGTTAGCGTACGGGTTAGGATTAGGGTACGGGTGAGGATAAGGCTTCGGGTAAGGGTTAGGATTAGTGTTAGGGTTAGGGTTAGGGGACGGGGACGGGTCGGTTTAGGGTACAGGTTAGGGTACGACAACGGTTTAGGGTGAGCGTACGTGTTAGGGTACGGGTTAGTGTTAGCGTACGCTTTAGGATTAGGGGACGGGTGAGGGTAAGGCTTCGGGTAAGGGTTAGGGTTACGGATAGGGTTAGGGTTAGGGGACGGGGACGGTTTAGGGTACAGGTTAGGGTACGACAACGGTTTAGGGTGAGCGTACGTGTTAGGGTACGGGTTAGTGTTAGCGTACGGGTTAGGATTAGGGGACGGGTGAGGGTAAGGCTTCGGGTAAGGGTTAGGGTTAGGGTTAGGGTTAGGGTTAGGGTTAGGGGACGGGGACGGTTTAGGGTACAGGTTAGGGTACGACAACGATTTAGGGTGAGCGTACGTGTTAGGGTACGGGTTAATGTTAGCATACGGGTTAGGATTATGGGACGGGTGAGTGTAAGACTTCGGGTAAGGGTTAGGGTTAGGTTTAGGGTTAGGGTTAGGGTTAGGGGACGGGGACGGCGATGGTTTAGGGTACAGGTTAGGGTACGACAACGGTTTAGGTTGAGCGTACTTGTTAGGGTACGGGTTAGTGTTAGCGTACGGGTTAGGATTAGGGGACGTGTGAGGGTAAGGCTTCGGGTAAGGTTTAGGGTTAGTGTTAGGGTTAGGGTTAGGGTTAGGGGACGGGGACGGTTTAGGGTACAGTTTAGGATACGACAACGGTTTAGGGTGAGTGTACGTGTTAGGGTATGGGTTAGTGTTAGCGTACGGGTTAGGATTAGGGGACGGGTGAGTGTTAGGCTTCGGGTAAGGGTTAGGGTTAGGGTTAGGGTTAGGGTTATTGTTAGGGGACGGGGACGGTTTAGGGTACAGGTTAGGGTACGACAACGGTTTAGGGTGAGCGTACGTGTTAGGGTACGGGTTAGTGTTAGCGTACGGGTTAGGATTAGGGGACGGGTGAGGGTAAGGCTTCGGGTAAGGGTTAAGGTTAGGGTTAGGGTTAGGGTTAGGCTTAGGGGACGAGGACGGTTTAGGGTACAGGTTAGTGTACGACAAAGTTTTACGGTGAGCGTACGTGTTAGGGTACGGGTTAGTGTTAGCGTACGGGTTAGGATTAGGGGACGGGTGAGTGTTAGGCTTCGGGTAAGGGTTAGGGTTAGGGTTAGGGGACGGGGACGGGGACGGGGACGGTTTAGTGTACAGGTTAGGTTACGACATCGGTTTAGGGTGAGCGTACGTGTTAGGGTACGGGTTAGTGTTAGCGTACGGGTTAGGTTTAGGGGACGGGTGAGGGTAAGGCTTCGGGTAAGGGTTAGGGTTAGGGTTAGGGTTAGGGTTAGGGGACGGGGAAGCGGACGGTTTAGGGTACAGGTTAGGGTACGACAACGGTTTAGGGTGAGCGTACGTGTTAGGGTGCCGGTTAGTGTTAGCGTACGGGTTAGGATTAGGGGACGGGTGAGGGTAAGGCTTCGGGTAAGGGTTAGGGTTAGGGTTAGGGTTAGGGTTAGAGGACGGGGACGGTTTAAGGTACAGGTTAGGGTACGACAACAGTTTAGGGTGAGCGTACGTGTTAGGGTACGGGTTAGTGTTAGCGTACGGGTTAGGATTAGGGTACGGGTGAGGGTAAGGCTTTGGGTACGGGTTAGGATTAGGGTTAGGGTTAGGGTTAGGGGACGGGGACGGGGACGGTTTAGGGTACAGGTTATGGTACGACAACGGATTAGGGTGAGCGTACGTGTTAGGGTACGGGTTAGTGTTAGCGTACGGGTTAGGATTAGGGGACGGGTGAGGTTAAGACTTCGGGTAAGGGTTAGGGTGAGGGTTAGGGTTAGGGATAGGGTTAGGGGATGGGGACGGTTTAGGGTACAGGTTAGGGTACGACAACGGTTTAGGGTGAGCGTACGTGTTAGGATTAGGGGACGGGTGAGGGTAAGGCTTCGGGTAAGGGTTAGGGTTAGGGTTAGGGTTAGGGTTAGGGGACGGGGACGGGGACGGTTTAGGGTACAGGTTAGGGTACGACAAAAGTTTAGGGTGAGCGTACGTGTTAGGGTACGGGTTAGTGTTAGCGTACGGGTTAGGATTAGGGTACGGGTGAGGGTAAGGCTTCGGGTAAGGGTTAGGGTTACTGTTAGGGTTAGGGATAGGGGACGGGGACGGGCACGGTTTAGTGTACAGGTTAGGGTACGACAACTGTTTAGGGTCACCGTACGTGTTAGGGTACGGGTTAGTGTTAGCGTACGGGTTAGGATTAGGAGACTGGTGAGGGTAAGGCTTCGGGTAAGTGTTAGGGTTAGGGTTAGGGTTAGGGTTAGGGTTAGGCGACGGGGACGGATTAGGGTACAGGTTAGGGTACGACAACGGTTTAGGGTGAGCGTACGTGTTAGGGTACGTGTTAGTGTTGGCGTACGGGTTAGGTTTAGGGGACGGGTGAGGGTAAGGCTTCGGGTAAGGGTTAGGGTTAGGGTTAGGGTTAGGGTTAGGGTTAGGGGACGGGGACGGTTTAGGGTACAGGTTAGTGTACGACAACGATTTAGGGTGAGCGTACGTGTTAGGGTACGGGTTAGTGTTAGCGTACGGGTTAGGATTAGGGGACGGGTGAGTGTAAGGCTTCGGGTAACGGTTAGGGTTAGGGTGTGGGTTAGGGGACGGGGACGGTTTAGGGTACAGGTTAGGGTACGACAACGGTTTAGGGTGAGCGTACGTGTTAGGATACGGGTTAGTGTTAGCGTACGGGTTAGGATTAGGGGACGGGTGAGGGTAAGGCTTCGGGTAAGGTTTAGGGTTAGGGTTAGGGTTAGGGTTAGGGTTATGGGACGGGGACGGTTTAGGGTACAGGTTAGGGTACGACAAGGGTTTAGGGTGAGCGTACGTGTTAGGGTACGTGTTAGTGTTAACGTACGGGTTAGGATTAGGGGACGGGTGAGGGTAAGGCTTCGGGTAACGGTTAGGGTTACGGTTAGGGTTAGGGTTAGGGGACGGGGACGGTTTAAGTACAGGTTAGGGTACGACAACGGTTTGGGGTGAGCGTACGTGTTAGGGTACGGGTTAGTGTTAGCGTACGGGTGAGGATTTGGGGACGGGTGAGGGTAAGGCTTCGGGTAAGGGTTAGGGTTACGGATAGGGTTAGGGTTAGGGGACGGGGACGGTTTAGGGTACAGGTTAGGGTACGACAACGGTTTAGGGTGAGCGTAAATGTTAGGGTACGGGTTAGTGTTAGCGTACGGGTTAGGATTAGGGGACGGGTGAGGGTAAGGCTTCGGGTAAGGGTTAGGGTTAGGGTTAGGGTTAGGGTTAGGGTTAGGGGACGGGGACGGGGACGGTTTAGGGTACAGGTTAGGGTACGACAACGGTTTAGGGTGAGCGTACGTGTTAGGGTATGGTTTAGTGTTAGCGTACGGGTTAGGATTAGGGGACGGGTGAGGGTAAGGCTTCGGGTAAGTGTTAGGGTTAGGGTTAGGTTTAGGGTTAGGGTCAGGGGACGGGGACGGTTTAGGGTACAGGTTAGGGTACGACAACGGTTTAGGGTGAGCGTACGTGTTAGGGTACGGGTTAGTGTTAGCGTACGGGTTAGGATTAGGAGACGGGTGAGGGTAAGGCTTCGGGTAAGGGTTAGGGTTAAGGTTAGGGTTAGGGTTAGCGGACGGGGATGGTTTAGGGTACAAGTTACGGTACGACAACGGTGTAGAGTGAGCGTACCTGTTAGGGTACGGATTAGAGTTAGCGTACAGGTTAGGATTAGGGGACGGGTGAGGGTAAGGCTTCGGGTAAGGGTTAGGGTTAGTGTTAGGGTTAGGGTTAGGGTTAGGGGACGGGGACGGTTTAGGGTATAGGTTAGGGTACGACAACGGTTTAGGCTGAGCGTACGTGTTTGGGTACGGCTTAGTGTTAGCGTACGGTTTAGGATTAGGGGACGGGTGAGGGTAAGGCTTCGGATAAGGGTTAGGGTTAGGGTTAGGGTTAGGGTTAGGGGACGGGGACAGTTTAGGGTACAGTTTAGTGTACGACAACGGTTTAGGGTGAGCGTACGTGTTAGGGTATGGTTTAGTGTTGGCATACTGGTTAGGATTAGGGGACGGGTGAGGGTAAGGCTTCGGGTAAGGGTTAGGGTTAGGGTTAGGGTTAGGGTTAGGGTTAGGGGACGGGTACGGGGACGGTTTAGGGTACAGGTTAGGGTACGACAACGGTTTAGGGTGAGCGTACGTGTTAGGGTATGGGTTAGTGTTAGCGAACGGGTTAGGATTAGGGGACGGGTGAGGGTAAGGCTTCGGGTAAGGGTTAGGGTTAGGGTTAGGGTTAGGGTTAGGGGACGGGGACGGTTTAGGGTACAGGTTAGGGTACGACAACGGTTTAGGGTGAGCGTACGTGTTAGGGTACGGGTTAGTGTTAGCGTACGGGTTAGGATTAGGGTACGGGTGAGGATAAGGCTTCGGGTAAGGGTTAGGATTAGTGTTAGGGTTAGGGTTAGGGGACGGGGACGGGTCGGTTTAGGGTACAGGTTAGGGTACGACAACGGTTTAGGGTGAGCGTACGTGTTAGGGTACGGGTTAGTGTTAGCGTACGGGTTAGGATTAGGGGACGGGTGAGGGTAAGGCTTCGGGTAAGGGTTAGGGTTACGGATAGGGTTAGGGTTAGGGGACGGGGACGGTTTAGGGTACAGGTTAGGGTACGACAACGGTTTAGGGTGAGCGTACGTGTTAGGGTACGGGTTAGTGTTAGCGTACGGGTTAGGATTAGGGTACGGGTGAGGGTAAGGCTTCGGGTAAGGGTTAGGGTTAGGGTTAGGGTTAGGGTTAGGGTTAGGGGACGGGGACGGTTTAGGGTACAGGTTAGGGTACGACAACGATTTAGGGTGAGCGTACGTGTTAGGGTACGGGTTAATATTAGCATACGGGTTAGGATTATGGGACGGGTGAGTGTAAGACTTCGGGTAAGGGTTAGGGTTAGGTTTAGGGTTAGGGTTAGGGTTAGGGGACGGGGACGGCGATGGTTTAGGGTACAGGTTAGGGTACGACAACGGTTTAGGTTGAGCGTACTTGTTAGGGTACGGGTTAGTGTTAGCGTACGGGTTAGGATTAGGGGACGTGTGAGGGTAAGGCTTCGGGTAAGGTTTAGGGTTAGTGTTAGGGTTAGGGTTAGGGTTAGGGGACGGGGACGGTTTAGGGTACAGTTTAGGATACGACAACGGTTTAGGGTGAGTGTACGTGTTAGGGTATGGGTTAGTGTTAGCGTACGGGTTAGGATTAGGGGACGGGTGAGTGTTAGGCTTCGGGTAAGGGTTAGGGTTAGGGTTAGGGTTAGGGTTATTGTTAGGGGACGGGGACGGTTTAGGGTACAGGTTAGGGTACGACAACGGTTTAGGGTGAGCGTACGTGTTAGGGTACGGGTTAGTGTTAGCGTACGGGTTAGGATTAGGGGACGGGTGAGGGTAAGGCTTCGGGTAAGGGTTAAGGTTAGGGTTAGGGTTAGGGTTAGGCTTAGGGGACGAGGACGGTTTAGGGTACAGGTTAGTGTACGACAAAGTTTTACGGTGAGCGTACGTGTTAGGGTACGGGTTAGTGTTAGCATACTGTTTAGGATTAGGGGACGGGTGAGGGTAAGGCTTCGGGTAAGGGTTAGGGTTAGGGTTAGGGGACGGGGACGGGGACGGGGACGGTTTAGTGTACAGGTTAGGTTACGACATCGGTTTAGGGTGAGCGTACGTGTTAGGATTAGGGGACGGGTGAGGGTAAGGCTTCGGGTAAGGGTTAGGGTTAGGGTTAGGGTTAGGGTTAGGGGACGGGGACGGGGACGGTTTAGGGTACAGGTTAGGGTACGACAAAAGTTTAGGGTGAGCGTACGTGTTAGGGTACGGGTTAGTGTTAGCGTACGGGTTAGGATTAGGGTACGGGTGAGGGTAAGGCTTCGGGTAAGGGTTAGGGTTACTGTTAGGGTTAGGGATAGGGGACGGGGACGGGCACGGTTTAGTGTACAGGTTAGGGTACGACAACTGTTTAGGGTCACCGTACGTGTTAGGGTACGGGTTAGTGTTAGCGTACGGGTTAGGATTAGGAGACTGGTGAGGGTAAGGCTTCGGGTAAGTGTTAGGGTTAGGGTTAGGGTTAGGGTTAGGGTTAGGCGACGGGGACGGATTAGGGTACAGGTTAGGGTACGACAACGGTTTAGGGTGAGCGTACGTGTTAGGGTACGTGTTAGTGTTGGCGTACGGGTTAGGTTTAGGGGACGGGTGAGGGTAAGGCTTCGGGTAAGGGTTAGGGTTAGGGTTAGGGTTAGGGTTAGGGTTAGGGGACGGGGACGGTTTAGGGTACAGGTTAGTGTACGACAACGATTTAGGGTGAGCGTACGTGTTAGGGTACGGGTTAGTGTTAGCGTACGGGTTAGGATTAGGGGACGGGTGAGTGTAAGGCTTCGGGTAACGGTTAGGGTTAGGGTGTGGGTTAGGGGACGGGGACGGTTTAGGGTACAGGTTAGGGTACGACAACGGTTTAGGGTGAGCGTACGTGTTAGGATACGGGTTAGTGTTAGCGTACGGGTTAGGATTAGGGGACGGGTGAGGGTAAGGCTTCGGGTAAGGTTTAGGGTTAGGGTTAGGGTTAGGGTTAGGGTTATGGGACGGGGACGGTTTAGGGTACAGGTTAGGGTACGACAAGGGTTTAGGGTGAGCGTACGTGTTAGGGTACGTGTTAGTGTTAACGTACGGGTTAGGATTAGGGGACGGGTGAGGGTAAGGCTTCGGGTAACGGTTAGGGTTACGGTTAGGGTTAGGGTTAGGGGACGGGGACGGTTTAAGTACAGGTTAGGGTACGACAACGGTTTGGGGTGAGCGTACGTGTTAGGGTACGGGTTAGTGTTAGCGTACGGGTGAGGATTTGGGGACGGGTGAGGGTAAGGCTTCGGGTAAGGGTTAGGGTTACGGATAGGGTTAGGGTTAGGGGACGGGGACGGTTTAGGGTACAGGTTAGGGTACGACAACGGTTTAGGGTGAGCGTAAATGTTAGGGTACGGGTTAGTGTTAGCGTACGGGTTAGGATTAGGGGACGGGTGAGGGTAAGGCTTCGGGTAAGGGTTAGGGTTAGGGTTAGGGTTAGGGTTAGGGTTAGGGGACGGGGACGGGGACGGTTTAGGGTACAGGTTAGGGTACGACAACGGTTTAGGGTGAGCGTACGTGTTAGGGTATGGTTTAGTGTTAGCGTACGGGTTAGGATTAGGGGACGGGTGAGGGTAAGGCTTCGGGTAAGTGTTAGGGTTAGGGTTAGGTTTAGGGTTAGGGTCAGGGGACGGGGACGGTTTAGGGTACAGGTTAGGGTACGACAACGGTTTAGGGTGAGCGTACGTGTTAGGGTACGGGTTAGTGTTAGCGTACGGGTTAGGATTAGGAGACGGGTGAGGGTAAGGCTTCGGGTAAGGGTTAGGGTTAAGGTTAGGGTTAGGGTTAGCGGACGGGGATGGTTTAGGGTACAAGTTACGGTACGACAACGGTGTAGAGTGAGCGTACCTGTTAGGGTACGGATTAGAGTTAGCGTACAGGTTAGGATTAGGGGACGGGTGAGGGTAAGGCTTCGGGTAAGGGTTAGGGTTAGTGTTAGGGTTAGGGTTAGGGTTAGGGGACGGGGACGGTTTAGGGTATAGGTTAGGGTACGACAACGGTTTAGGCTGAGCGTACGTGTTTGGGTACGGCTTAGTGTTAGCGTACGGTTTAGGATTAGGGGACGGGTGAGGGTAAGGCTTCGGATAAGGGTTAGGGTTAGGGTTAGGGTTAGGGTTAGGGGACGGGGACAGTTTAGGGTACAGTTTAGTGTACGACAACGGTTTAGGGTGAGCGTACGTGTTAGGGTATGGTTTAGTGTTGGCATACTGGTTAGGATTAGGGGACGGGTGAGGGTAAGGCTTCGGGTAAGGGTTAGGGTTAGGGTTAGGGTTAGGGTTAGGGTTAGGGGACGGGTACGGGGACGGTTTAGGGTACAGGTTAGGGTACGACAACGGTTTAGGGTGAGCGTACGTGTTAGGGTATGGGTTAGTGTTAGCGAACGGGTTAGGATTAGGGGACGGGTGAGGGTAAGGCTTCGGGTAAGGGTTAGGGTTAGGGTTAGGGTTAGGGTTAGGGGACGGGGACGGTTTAGGGTACAGGTTAGGGTACGACAACGGTTTAGGGTGAGCGTACGTGTTAGGGTACGGGTTAGTGTTAGCGTACGGGTTAGGATTAGGGTACGGGTGAGGATAAGGCTTCGGGTAAGGGTTAGGATTAGTGTTAGGGTTAGGGTTAGGGGACGGGGACGGGTCGGTTTAGGGTACAGGTTAGGGTACGACAACGGTTTAGGGTGAGCGTACGTGTTAGGGTACGGGTTAGTGTTAGCGTACGGGTTAGGATTAGGGGACGGGTGAGGGTAAGGCTTCGGGTAAGGGTTAGGGTTACGGATAGGGTTAGGGTTAGGGGACGGGGACGGTTTAGGGTACAGGTTAGGGTACGACAACGGTTTAGGGTGAGCGTACGTGTTAGGGTACGGGTTAGTGTTAGCGTACGGGTTAGGATTAGGGGACGGGTGAGGGTAAGGCTTCGGGTAAGGGTTAGGGTTAGGGTTAGGGTTAGGGTTAGGGTTAGGGGACGGGGACGGTTTAGGGTACAGGTTAGGGTACGACAACGATTTAGGGTGAGCGTACGTGTTAGGGTACGGGTTAATGTTAGCATACGGGTTAGGATTATGGGACGGGTGAGTGTAAGACTTCGGGTAAGGGTTAGGGTTAGGTTTAGGGTTAGGGTTAGGGTTAGGGGACGGGGACGGCGATGGTTTAGGGTACAGGTTAGGGTACGACAACGGTTTAGGTTGAGCGTACTTGTTAGGGTACGGGTTAGTGTTAGCGTACGGGTTAGGATTAGGGGACGTGTGAGGGTAAGGCTTCGGGTAAGGTTTAGGGTTAGTGTTAGGGTTAGGGTTAGGGTTAGGGGACGGGGACGGTTTAGGGTACAGTTTAGGATACGACAACGGTTTAGGGTGAGTGTACGTGTTAGGGTATGGGTTAGTGTTAGCGTACGGGTTAGGATTAGGGGACGGGTGAGTGTTAGGCTTCGGGTAAGGGTTAGGGTTAGGGTTAGGGTTAGGGTTATTGTTAGGGGACGGGGACGGTTTAGGGTACAGGTTAGGGTACGACAACGGTTTAGGGTGAGCGTACGTGTTAGGGTACGGGTTAGTGTTAGCGTACGGGTTAGGATTAGGGGACGGGTGAGGGTAAGGCTTCGGGTAAGGGTTAAGGTTAGGGTTAGGGTTAGGGTTAGGCTTAGGGGACGAGGACGGTTTAGGGTACAGGTTAGTGTACGACAAAGTTTTACGGTGAGCGTACGTGTTAGGGTACGGGTTAGTGTTAGCATACTGTTTAGGATTAGGGGACGGGTGAGGGTAAGGCTTCGGGTAAGGGTTAGGGTTAGGGTTAGGGGACGGGGACGGGGACGGGGAAGGTTTAGTGTACAGGTTAGGTTACGACATCGGTTTAGGGTGAGCGTACGTGTTAGGGTACGGGTTAGTGTTAGCGTACGGGTTAGGTTTAGGGGACGGGTGAGGGTAAGGCTTCGGGTAAGGGTTAGGGTTAGGGTTAGGGTTAGGGTTAGGGACGGGGAAGCGGACGGTTTAGGGTACAGGTTAGGGTACGACAACGGTTTAGGGTGAGCGTACGTGTTAGGGTGCCGGTTAGTGTTAGCGTACGGGTTAGGATTAGGGGACGGGTGAGGGTAAGGCTTCGGGTAAGGGTTAGGGTTAGGGTTAGGGTTAGGGTTAGAGGACGGGGACGGTTTAAGGTACAGGTTAGGGTACGACAACAGTTTAGGGTGAGCGTACGTGTTAGGGTACGGGTTAGTGTTAGCGTACGGGTTAGGATTAGGGTACGGGTGAGGGTAAGGCTTTGGGTACGGGTTAGGATTAGGGTTAGGGTTAGGGTTAGGGGACGGGGACTGGGACGGTTTAGGGTACAGGTTAGGGTACGACAACGGTTTAGGGTGAGCGTACGTGTTAGGGTACGGGTTAGTGTTAGCGTACGGGTTAGGATTAGGGGACGGGTGAGGTTAAGACTTCGGGTAAGGGTTAGGGTGAGGGTTAGGGTTAGGGATAGGGTTAGGGGATGGGGACGGTTTAGGGTACAGGTTAGGGTACGACAACGGTTTAGGGTGAGCGTACGTGTTAGGATTAGGGGACGGGTGAGGGTAAGGCTTCGGGTAAGGGTTAGGGTTAGGGTTAGGGTTAGGGTTAGGGGACGGGGACGGGGACGGTTTAGGGTACAGGTTAGGGTACGACAAAAGTTTAGGGTGAGCGTACGTGTTAGGGTACGGGTTAGTGTTAGCGTACGGGTTAGGATTAGGGTACGGGTGAGGGTAAGGCTTCGGGTAAGGGTTAGGGTTACTGTTAGGGTTAGGGATAGGGGACGGGGACGGGCACGGTTTAGTGTACAGGTTAGGGTACGACAACTGTTTAGGGTCACCGTACGTGTTAGGGTACGGGTTAGTGTTAGCGTACGGGTTAGGATTAGGAGACTGGTGAGGGTAAGGCTTCGGGTAAGTGTTAGGGTTAGGGTTAGGGTTAGGGTTAGGGTTAGGCGACGGGGACGGATTAGGGTACAGGTTAGGGTACGACAACGGTTTAGGGTGAGCGTACGTGTTAGGGTACGTGTTAGTGTTGGCGTACGGGTTAGGTTTAGGGGACGGGTGAGGGTAAGGCTTCGGGTAAGGGTTAGGGTTAGGGTTAGGGTTAGGGTTAGGGTTAGGGGACGGGGACGGTTTAGGGTACAGGTTAGTGTACGACAACGATTTAGTGTGAGCGTACGTGTTAGGGTACGGGTTAGTGTTAGCGTACGGGTTAGGATTAGGGGACGGGTGAGTGTAAGGCTTCGGGTAACGGTTAGGGTTAGGGTGTGGGTTAGGGGACGGGGACGGTTTAGGGTACAGGTTAGGGTACGACAACGGTTTAGGGTGAGCGTACGTGTTAGGATACGGGTTAGTGTTAGCGTACGGGTTAGGATTAGGGGACGGGTGAGGGTAAGGCTTCGGGTAAGGTTTAGGGTTAGGGTTAGGGTTAGGGTTAGGGTTATGGGACGGGGACGGTTTAGGGTACAGGTTAGGGTACGACAAGGGTTTAGGGTGAGCGTACGTGTTAGGGTACGTGTTAGTGTTAACGTACGGGTTAGGATTAGGGGACGGGTGAGGGTAAGGCTTCGGGTAACGGTTAGGGTTACGGTTAGGGTTAGGGTTAGGGGACGGGGACGGTTTAAGTACAGGTTAGGGTACGACAACGGTTTGGGGTGAGCGTACGTGTTAGGGTACGGGTTAGTGTTAGCGTACGGGTGAGGATTTGGGGACGGGTGAGGGTAAGGCTTCGGGTAAGGGTTAGGGTTACGGATAGGGTTAGGGTTAGGGGACGGGGACGGTTTAGGGTACAGGTTAGGGTACGACAACGGTTTAGGGTGAGCGTAAATGTTAGGGTACGGGTTAGTGTTAGCGTACGGGTTAGGATTAGGGGACGGGTGAGGGTAAGGCTTCGGGTAAGGGTTAGGGTTAGGGTTAGGGTTAGGGTTAGGGTTAGGGGACGGGGACGGGGACGGTTTAGGGTACAGGTTAGGGTACGACAACGGTTTAGGGTGAGCGTACGTGTTAGGGTACGGGTTAGTGTTAGCGTACGGGTTAGGATTAGGGGACGGGTGAGGTTAAGACTTCGGGTAAGGGTTAGGGTGAGGGTTAGGGTTAGGGATAGGGTTAGGGGACGGGGACGGTTTAGGGTACAGGTTAGGGTACGACAACGGTTTAGGGTGAGCGTACGTGTTAAGGTAAAGGTTAGTGTTAGCGTACGGGTTAGGATTAGGGGACGGGTGAGGGTAAGGCTTCGGGGAAGGGTTAGGGTTAGGGTTAGGGTTAGGGTTAGGGTTAGGGGACGGGGACGGGGACGGTTTAGGGTACAGGTTAGGGTACGACAACGGTTTAGGGTGAGCGTACGTGTTAGGGTATGGGTTAGTGTTAGCGAACGGGATAGGATTAGGGGACGGGTGAGGGTAAGGCTTCGGGTAAGTGTTAGGGTTTGGGTTAGGGTTAGGGTTAGGGGATGGGGACGGTTTAGGGTACAGGTCAGGGTACGACAATGGTTTAGGGTGAGCGTACGTGTTAGGGTACGGGTTAGTGTTAGCGTACGGGTTAGGATTAGGAGACGGGTGAGGGTAAGGCTTCGGGTAAGGCCTAGTGTTATGGTTAGGGTTAGGGTTAGCGGACGGGGACGGGTTAGGGTAAAAGTTAGGGTACGACAACGGTTTAGAGTGAGCGTACGTGTTAGGGTACGGGTTAGAGTTAGCGTACGGGTTAGGATTAGGGGATGGGTGAGGGTAAGGCTTCGGGTAAGGGTTAGGGTTAGTGTTAGGGTTAGGGTTTGGGTGAGGGGACGGGGACGGTTTAGGGTATAGGTTAGGGTACGACAACGGTTTAGGGTGAGCGTACGTGTTAGGGTACGGGTTAGTGTTAGCGTACGAGTTAGGATTAGTGGATGGGTGAGGGTAAGGCTTCGGGTAAGAGTTAGGGTTAGGGTTCGGGTTAGGGTTAGGGTTAGGGTTAGGGGACGGGGACGGTTTAGGGTACAGGTTAGGGTACGACAACGGTTTAGGGTGAGCGTACGTGTTAGGGTACGGGTTAGTGTTAGCGTACGGGTTAGGATTTGGGGACGTGTGAGGGTAAGGCTTCGGGTAAGGGTTAGGGTTAGGGTTAGGGTTAGGGTTAGGGGACGGGGACGGTTTAGGGTACAGGTTAGGGTACGACAACGGTTTAGGGTGAGCGTACGTGTTAGGGTACGGGTTAGTGTTAGCGTACGGTTTAGGATTAGGGGACGGGTGAGGGTAAGGCTTTGGGTAAGTGTTAGGGTTAGGGTTAGGGTTAGGGTTAGGGGACGGGGACGGTTTAGGGTACAGGTTAGGGTACAACAAAGGTTTAGGGTGAGCGTACGTGTTAGGGTACGGGTTAGTGTTAGCGTACGGGTTAGGATTAGGGGACGGGTGAGGGTAAGGCTTCAGGTAAGGGTTAGGGTTAGGGTTAGGGCTAGGGTTAGGGTTAGGGGACGGGGACGATTTAGGGTACAGGTAAGTGTACGACAACGGTTTAGGGTGAGCGTACGTGTTAGGGTACGGGTTAGTGTTAGCGTACGGGATAGGATTAGGGTACGGGTGAGGGTAAGGCTTTGGGTAAGGTTTAGGATTAGGGTTAGGGTTAGGGTTAGGGGACGGGGACAGGGACGGTTTAGGGTACAGGTTAGGGTACGACAACGGTTTAGGGTGAGCGTACGTGTTAGGGTACGGGTTAGTGTTAGCGTACGGGTTAGGATTAGGGGACGGGTGAGGTTAAGACTTCGGGTAAGGGTTAGGGTGAGGGTTAGGGTTAGGGATAGGGTTAGGGGACGGGGACGGTTTAGGGTACAGGTTAGGGTACGACAACGGTTTAGGGTGAGCGTACGTGTTAAGGTACAGGTTAGTGTTAGCGTACGGGTTAGGATTAGGGGACGGGTGAGGGTAAGGCTTCGGGTAAGAGTTAGGGTTAGGGTTAGGGTTAGGGTTAGGGTTAGGGGACGGGGACGGGGACAGTTTAGGGTACAGGTTAGGGTACGACAAAGGTTTAGGTTGAGCGTACGTGTTAGGGTACGGGTTAGTGTTAGAGTACGGGTTAGGATTAGGGTACGGGTGAGGGTAAGGCTTCGGGTAAGGGTTAGGGTTAGGGTTAGGGTTAGGGATAGGGGACGGGGACGGGCACGGTTTAGTGTACAGGTTAGGGTACGACAACGGTTTAGGCTGAGCGTACGTGTTAGGGTACGGGTTAGTGTTAGCGTACGGGTTAGGATTAGGGGACGGGTGAGTGTAAGGCTTCGGGTAAGGGTTAGGGTTAGGGTTAGGGTTAGGGTTAGTGTTAGGGGACGGGGACGGTTTAGGGTACAGTTTAGGGTACGACAACGGTTTAGGGTGAGCGTACGTGTTAGGGTACGTGTTAGTGTTAGCGTACGGGTTAGGATTAGGGGACGGGTGAGTGTAAGGCTTCGGGTAAGGGTTAGGGTTAGGGTTAGGGTTAGAGTTAGGGGACGGGGACGGGGACGGTTTAGGGTACAGGTTAGGATACGACAACGGTTTAGGGTGAGCGTACGTGTTAGGGTATGGGTTAGTGTTAGCGTACGGGTTAGGATTAGGGGACGGGTGAGTGTTAGGTTTCGGGTAAGGGTTAGGGTTAGGGTTAGGGTTTGGGTTATTGTTAGGGGACGGGGACGGTTTAGGGTGCAGGTTAGGGTACGACAATGGTTTAGGGTGAGCGTACGTGTTAGGGTACGGGTTAGTGTTAGCGTACGGGTCAGCATTAGGGGACGGGTGAGGGTAAGGCTTCGGGTAAGGGTTAGGGATAGGGTTAGGGTTAGGGTTAGGGTTAGGGTTAGGGTTAGGGGACGGGGACGGTTTAGGGTGCAGGTTAGGGTACGACAATGGTTTAGGGTGAGCGTACGTGTTAGGGTACGGGTTAGTGTTAGCGTACGGGTTAGCATTAGGGGACGGGTGAGGGTAAGGCTTCGGGTAAGGGTTAGGGATAGGGTTAGGGTTAGGGTTAGGGTTAGGGGACGGGGACGGTTTAGGTTACAGGTTAGGGTACGACAACGGTTTAGGGTGAGCGTACGTGTTAGGGTATGGGTTAGTGTTAGCGTACGGGTTAGGATTAGGGGACGGGTGAGGGTAAGGTTTCTGGTAAGGGTTAGTGTTAGGGTTAGGGTTAGGGATAGGGGACGGGGACGGCGACGGTTTAGGATACAGGTTAGGGTACGACAACGGTTTAGGGTGAGCGTACGTGTTAGGGTACAGATTAGTGTTAGCGTACGGTTTAGGATTAGGGGACGGGTGAGGGAAGCCTTCGGGTAAGGGTTAGGGTTAGGGTTAGGGGACGGGAACGGTTTAGGGTACAGGTTAGTGTACGAAAACGGTTTAGGGTGAGCGTACGTGTTAGGGTACGGGTTAGTGTTGGCGTACGGGTTAGGATTAGGGGACGGGTGAGGGTAAGGCTTCGTGTAGGTTTAGGGTTAGGGTTAGGCTTAGGGTTAGGGTTAGGGGACGGGGACGGGGACGGTTTAGGGTACAGGTTAGGGTACGACAACGGTTTAGGGTGAGCGTACGTGTTAGGGTACGGGTTAGTGTTAGCGTACGGGTTAGGATTAGGGGACGGGTGAGGGTAAGGCTTCGGGTAAGTGTTAGGGTTAGGGTTAGGGTTAGGGTTAGGGCCCGGGGACAGTTTAGGGTACAGGTTAGGGTACGACAACGGTTTAGGGTGAGCGTACGTGTTAGCGTACGGGTTAGTGTTAGCGTACGGGTTAGGATAAGGGGACACGTGAGGGTAAGGCTTCGGGTAAGGGTTAGGATTAGGGTTAGGGTTAGGGTTAGTGGACGGGGACGGTTTAGGTTACAGGTTAGGGTACGACAACGGTTTAGGGTGATCGTACGTGTTAGGGTACGTTTTAGTGTTAGCGTACGGGTTAGGATTAGGGGACGGGTGAGGTTAAGGCTTCGGGTAAGGGTTAGGGTTAGGGTTAGGGTTAGGGTTAGGGTACGGGGACGGTTTAGGGTACAGGTTAGGGTACGACAACGGTTTAGAGTGAGCGTACGTGTTAGGGTACGGGTTAGTGTTAGCGTAGGGTTTAGGATTAGGAGACGGGTGAGGGTAAGGCTTCGGGTAAGGGTTAGGGTTAGGGTTAGGGTTAGGGTTAGGGTTAGGGTTAGGGTTAGGGGACGGGGACGGTTTAGGGTACAAGTTAGGGTACGACAACGATTTAGGGTGAGCGTACGTGTTAGGGTACGGGTTAGTGTTAGCGTACGGGTTAGGATTGGGGACGGGTGAGGGTAAGGCTTCGGGTAAGGTTTAGGGATAGGGTTAGGGTTAGGGTAAGGTTAGGGGACGGGGACGGTTTAGTGTCCAGGTTAGGGTACGACAATGGTTTAAGGTGAGCGTATGTGTTAGGGTATGGGTTAGTGTTAGCCTACGGTTTAGGATTAGGGGACGTGTGAGCGTAAGGCTTCGGGTAAGGGTTAGGGTTAGGGTTAGGGTTAGGGGACGGGGACGGTTTAGGGTACAGGTTAGTGTACGACAACGGTTTAGCGTGAGCGTACGTGCTAGGGTACGGGTTAGTGTTGGCGTACAGGTTAGGATTAGGGGACGGGTGAGGGTAAGGCTTCGGGTAAGTGTTAGGGTTAGGGTTAGGGGACGGGGACGGAGACGGGAACGGTTTAGGGTACAGGTTAGGGTACTACAACGGTTTAGGGTGAGCTTACGTGTTAGGGTACGTGTTAGTGTTAGCGTACGGGTTAGGATTAGGGGACGGATGAGGGTAAGGCTTCTGGTAAGGCTTAGGGTTAGGGTTAGGGTTAGGGTTAGAGTTAGGGGACGGGGACGGTTTAGGGTACAAGTTAGGGTACGACAACTGTTTAGGGTGAGCGTACGTGTTAGGGTACGGGTTAGTGTTAGCGTACGGGTTAGGATTAGGGGACGGGTGAGGGTAAGGCTTCGGGTAAGGGTTAGGGTTAGGGTTAGGTTTAGGGTAAGGGTTAGGGGACGGGGACGGTTTAGGGTACAGGTTAGGGTACGACAACGGTTTAGGGTGAGCGTACGTGTTAGGGTACGGGTTAGTGTTAGCGCACGGGTTAGGATTAGGGGACGGGTGAGGGTAAGGCTTCGGGTAAGGGTTAGGGTTAGGGTTAGGGTTAGGGGATGGGGATGGGGACGTTTTAGGGTACAGGTTAGGGTACGACAACGGTTTAGGGTGAGCGTACGTGTTAGGGTACGTGTTAGTGTTAGCGTACGGGTTAGTATTAGGGTACGGTTGAGGGTAAGGCTTCGGGTAAGGGTTAGGGTTAGGGTTAGGGTTAGGGTTAGGGTTAGGGGACGGGGACGGTTTAGGGTACAGTTTAGGGTACGACAACGGTTTAGGGTGAGTGTACGTGTTAGGGTACGGGTTAGTGTTAGCGTACGGGTTAGGATTAGGGGACGGGTGAGGGTAAGGCTTCGGGTAAGGGTTAGGGTTAGGGTTAGGGTTAGGATTAGGGTTAGGGGACGGGGACGGTTTAGGGTGCAGGTTAGTGTACGACAACGGTTTAGGGTGAGCGTACGTGTTAGGGTACGGGTTAGTGTTAGCGTACGGGTTAGGATTAAGGGAAGGGTGAGGGTAAGGCTTCGGGTAAGGGTTAGGTTTAGGGTTAGGGTTAGGGTTAGGGGACGGGGACGGGGACGGTTTAGGGTACAGGTTAGGGTACGACAACGGTTTAGGGTGAGCGTACGTGTTAGGGTACGGGTTAGTGTTAGCGTACGGGTTAGGATTAGGGGACGGGTGAGGGTAAGGCTTCGGGTAAGGGTTAGGGTTAGGGTTAGGGTTAGGGTTAGGGTTAGGGGACGGGGACGGTTTAGGGTACAGGTACGTGTACGACAACGGTTTATGGTGAGCGTACGTGTTAGGGTATGGGTTAGGGTTAGCGTACGGTTTAGGATTAGGGTACGGGTGAGGGTAAGGCTTCGGGTAAGTGTTAGGATTAGGGTTAGGGTTAGGGTTAGGGGACGGGGACGGGGACGGTTTAGGGTACAGGTTAGGGTACGACAACGGTTTAGGTTGAGCGTACGTGTTAGGGTAGGGGTTAGTGTTAGCGTACGGTTTAGGATTAGGGGACGGGTGAGGTTAAGGCTTCGGGTAAGGGTTAGGGTTAGGGTTAGGGTTAGGGTTAGGGGACGGGGACGGTTTAGGGTACAGGTTAGGGTACGACAACGGTTTAGGGTGAGCGTACGTGTTAGGGTACGGGTTAGTGTTAGCGTACGGGTTAGGATTAGGGGACGGGTGAGGGTAAGGCTTCGGGTAAGGGTTAGGGTTAGGGTTAGGGTTAGGGTTAGGGTTAGGGGACGGGGACGCGGAAGGTTTAGGGTACAGGTTAGGGTACGACAAAGGTTTAGGGTGAGCGTACGTGTTAGGGTACGGGTTAGTGTTAGCGTACGGGTTAGGATTAGGGTACGGGTGAGGGTAAGGCTTCGGGTAAGGGTTACGGTTAGGGTTAGGGTTAGGGTTAGGGGACGGGGATGGGCACGGTTTAGTGTAAAGGTTAGGGTACGACAACGGTTTAGGGTGAGCGTACGTGTTAGAGTACGGGTTAGTGTTAGCGTACGGGTTAGGATTAGGGGACGGGTGAGTGTAAGGCTTCGGGTAAGGGTTAGGGTTAGGTTTAGGGTTAGGGTTAGGGGACGGGGACGGTTTAGGGTACAGGTTAGGGAACGACAACGGTTTAGGGTGAGCGTACGTGTTAGGGTACGGGTTATTGTTAGCGTACGTGTTAGGATTAGGGGACGGGTGAAGGTAAGGCTTCGGGTAAGGCTTAGGGTTAGGGTTAGTGTTAGGGTTAGAGTTAGGGGACGGGGACGGTTTAGGGTACAAGTTAGGGTACGACAACTGTTTAGGGTGAGCGTACGTGTTAGGGTACGGGTTAGTGTTAGCGTACGGGTTAGGATTAGGGGACGGGTGAGGGTAAGGCTTCGGGTAAGGGTTAGGGTTAGTGTTAGGGTTAGGGTTAGGGTTAGGGGACGGGGACGGTTTAGGGTACAGGTTAGGGTACGCCAACGGTTTAGGGTGAGCGTACGTGTTAGGGTACGGGTTAGTGTTAGCGTACGGGTTAGGATTAGGGGACGGGTGAGGGTAAGGCTTCGGGTAAGGGTTAGGGTTAGGGTTAGGTTTAGGGTAAGGGTTAGGGGACGGGGACGTTTTAGGGTACAGGTTAGGGTACGACAACGGTTTAGGGTGAGCGTACGTGTTAGGGTACGGGATAGTGTTAGCGCACGGGTTAGGATTAGGGGACAGGTGAGGGTAAGGCTTCGGGTAAGGGTTAGGTTTAGGGTTAGGGTTAGGGTTAGGGGATGGGGACGGGGACGCTTTAGGGTACAGGTTAGGGTACGACAACGGTTTAGGGTGAGCTTACGTGTTAGGGTACGGGTTAGTGTTAGCGTACGGGTTAGTATTAGGGGACGGTTGAGGGTAAGGCTTCGGGTAAGGGTTAGGGTTAGGGTTAGGTTTAGGGTTAGGGTTAGGGGACGGGGACGGTTTAGGGTACAGGTTAGGGTACGACAACGGTTTAGGGTGAGTGTACGTGTTAGGGTATGGGTTAGTGTTAGCGTACGGGTTAGGATTAGGGGACGGGTGAGGGTAAGGCTTCGGGTAAGGGTTAGGGTTAGGGTTAGGGTTAGGATTAGGGTTAGGGGACGGGGACGGTTTAGGGTGCAGGTTAGTGTACGACAACGGTTTAGGGTGAGCGTACGTGTTAGGGTACGGTTTAGTGTTAGCGTACGGGTTAGGATTAAGGGAAGTGTGAGGGTAAGGCTTCGGGTAAGGGTTAGGTTTAGGGTTAGGGTTAGGGTTAGGGGACGGGGACGGGGACGGTTTAGGGTACAGGTTAGGGTACGACAACGGTTTAGGGTGAGCGTACGTGTTAGGGTACGGGTTAGTGTTAGAGTACGGGTTAGGATTAGGGGACGGGTGAGGGTAAGGCTTCGGGTAAGGGTTAGGGTTAGGGTTAGGGTTAGGGTTAGGGTTAGGGGACGGGGACGGTTTAGGGTACAGGTACGTGTACGACAACGGTTTAGGGTGAGCGTACGTGTTAGGGTATGGGTTAGGGTTAGCGTACGGGTTAGGATTAGGGTACGGGTGAGGGTAAGGCTTCGGGTAAGTGTTAGGATTAGGGTTAGGGTTAGGGTTAGGGGACGGGGACGGGGACGGTTTAGGGTACAGGTTAGGGTACGACAACGGTTTAGGGTGAGCGTACGTGTTAGGGTACGGGTTAGTGTTAGCGTACGGCTTAGGATTAGGGGACGGGTGAGGTTAAGGCTTCGGGTAAGGGTTAGGGTTAGGGTTAGGGTTAGGGTTAGGGGACGGGGACGGTTTAGGGTACAGGTTAGGGTACGACAACGGTTTAGGGTGAGCGTACGTTTTAGGGTACGGGTTAGTGTTAGCGTACGGGTTAGGATTAGGGGACGGGTGAGGGTAAGGCTTCGGGTAAGGGTTAGGGTTAGGGTTAGGGTTAGGGTTAGGGTTAGGGGACGGGGACGGGGAAGGTTTAGGGTACAGGTTAGGGTACGACAAAGGATTAGGTTGAGCGTACGTGTTAGGGTAGGGGTTAGTGTTAGCGTACGGGTTAGGATTAGGGTACGGGTGAGGGTAAGGCTTCGGGTAAGGGTTAGGGTTAGGGTTAGGGTTAGGGTTAGGGGACGGGGATGGGCACGGTTTAGTGTAAAGGTTAGGGTACGACAACGGTTTAGGGTGAGCGTACGTGTTAGAGTACGGGTTAGTGTTAGCGTACGGGTTAGGATTAGGGGACGGGTGAGTGTAAGGCTTCGGGTAAGGGTTAGGGTTAGGTTTAGGGTTAGGGTTAGGGGACGGGGACGGTTTAGGGTACAGGTTAGGGTGCGACAACGGTTTAGGGTGAGCGTACGTGTTAGGGTACGGGTTATTGTTAACGTACGGGTTAGGATTAGGGGACGGGTGAGGGTAAGGCTTCGGGTAAGGCTTAGGGTTAGGGTTAGGGTTAGGGTTAGAGTTAGGGGCGGGGACGGTTTAGGGTACAAGTTAGGGTACGACAACTGTTTAGGGTGAGCGTACGTGTTAGGGTACGGGTTAGTGTTAGCGTACGGGTTAGGATTTGGGGACGGGTGAGGGTAAGGCTTCGGGTAAGGGTTAGGGTTAGTGTTAGGGTTAGGGTTAGGGTTAGGGGACGGGGACGGTTTAAGGTACAGATTAGGGTACGCCAACGGTTTAGGGTGAGCGTACGTGTTAGGGTACGGGTTAGTGTTAGCGTACGGGTTAGGATTAGGGGACGGGTGAGGGTAAGGCTTCGGGTAAGGGTTAGGGTTAGGGTTAGGTTTAGGGTAAGGGTTAGGGGACGGGGACGGTTTAGGGTACAGGTTAGGGTACGACAACGGTTTAGGGTGAGCGTACGTGTTAGGGTACGGGATAGTGTTAGCGCACGGGTTAGGATTAGGGGACAGATGAGGGTAAGGCTTCGGGTAAGGGTTAGGTTTAGGGTTAGGGTTAGGGTTAGGGGATGGGGACGGGGACGCTTTAGGGTACAGGTTAGGGTACGACAACGGTTTAGGGTGAGCTTACGTGTTAGGGTACGGGTTAGTGTTAGCGTACGGGTTAGTATTAGGGGACGGTTGAGGGTAAGGCTTCGGGTAAGGGTTAGGGTTAGGGTTAGGGTTAGGGTTAGGGTTAGGGGACGGGGACGGTTTAGGGTACAGGTTAGGGTACGACAACGGTTTAGGGTGAGTGTACGTGTTAGGGTACGGGTTAGTGTTAGCGTACGGGTTAGGATTAGGGGACGGGTGAGGGTAAGGCTTCGGTAAGGGTTAGGGTTAGGGTTAGGGTTAGGGTTAGGGTTAGGGGACGGGGACGGTTTAGGGTACAGGTACGTGTACGACAACGGTTTAGGGTGAGCGTACGTGTTAGGGTATGGGTTAGGGTTAGCGTACGGGTTAGGATTAGGGTACGGGTGAGGGTAAGGCTTCGGGTAAGTGTTAGGATTAGGGTTAGGGTTAGGGGACGGGGACGGGGACGGGGACGGTTTAGGGTACAGGTTAGGGTACGACAACGGTTTAGGGTGAGCGTACGTGTTAGGGTACGGGTTAGTGTTAGCGTACGGTTTAGGATTAGGGGACGGGTGAGGTTAAGGCTTCGGGTAAGGGTTAGGGTTAGGGTTAGGGTTAGGGTTAGGGTTAGGGGACGGGGACGGGGAAGGTTTAGGGTACAGGTGAGGGTACGACAAAGGTTTAGGTTGAGCGTACGTGTTAGGGTACGGGTTAGTGTTAGCGTACGGGTTAGGATTAGGGTACGGGTGAGGGTAAGGCTTCGGGTAAGGGTTAGGGTTAGGGTTAGGGTTAGGGTTAGGGGACGGGGATGGGCACGGTTTAGTGTAAAGGTTAGGGTACGACAACGGTTTAGGGTGAGCGTACGTGTTAGAGTACGGGTTAGTGTTAGCGTACGGGTTAGGATTATGGGACGGGTGAGTGTAAGGCTTCGGGTAAGGGTTAGGGTTAGGTTTAGGGTTAGGGTTAGGGGACGGGGACGGTTTAGGGTACAGGTTAGGGTACGACAACGGTTTAGGGTGAGCGTACGTGTTAGGGTACGGGTTATTGTTAGCGTACGGGTTAGGATTAGGGGACGGGTGAGGGTAAGGCTTCGGGTAAGGCTTAGGGTTAGGGTTAGGGTTAGGGTTAGAGTTAGGGGACGGGGACGGTTTAGGGTACAAGTTAGGGTACGACAACTGTTTAGGGTGAGCGTACGTGTTAGGGTACGGTTTAGTGTTAGCGTACGGGTTAGGATTTGGGGACGGGTGAGGGTAAGGCTTCGGGTAAGGGTTAGGGTTAGTGTTAGGGTTAGGGTTAGGGTTAGGGGACGGGGACGGTTTAGGGTACAGGTTAGGGTACGCCAACGGTTTAGGGTGAGCGTACGTGTTAGGGTACGGGTTAGTGTTAGCGTACGGGTTAGGATTAGGGGACGGGTGAGGGTAAGGCTTCGGGTAAGGGTTAGGGTTAGGGTTAGGTTTAGGGTAAGGGTTAGGGGACGGGGACGGTTTAGGGTACAGGTTAGGGTACGACAACGGTTTAGGGTGAGCGTACGTGTTAGGGTACGGGATAGTGTTAGCGCACGGGTTAGGATTAGGGGACAGGTGAGGGTAAGGCTTCGGGTAAGGGTTAGGTTTAGGGTTAGGGTTAGGGTTAGGGGATGGGGACGGGGACGCTTTAGGGTACAGGTTAGGGTACGACAACGGTTTAGGGTGAGCTTACGTGTTAGGGTACGGGTTAGTGTTAGCGTACGGGTTAGTATTAGGGGACGGTTGAGGGTAAGGCTTCGGGTAAGGGTTAGGGTTAGGGTTAGGGTTAGGGTTAGGGTTAGGGGACGGGGACGGTTTAGGGTACAGGTTAGGGTACGACAACGGTTTAGGGTGAGTGTACGTGTTAGGGTACGGGTTAGTGTTAGCGTACGGGTTAGGATTAGGGGACGGGTGAGGGTAAGGCTTCGGTAAGGGTTAGGGTTAGGGTTAGGGTTAGTGTTAGGGTTAGGGGACGGGGACGGTTTAGGGTACAGGTACGTGTACGACAACGGTTTAGGGTGAGCGTACGTGTTAGGGTATGGGTTAGGGTTAGCGTACGGGTTAGGATTAGGGTACGGGTGAGGGTAAGGCTTCGGGTAAGTGTTAGGATTAGGGTTAGGGTTAGGGTTAGGGGACGGGGACGGGGACGGTTTAGGGTACTGGTTAGGGTACGACAACGGTTTAGGGTGAGCGTACGTGTTAGGGTACGGGTTAGTGTTAGCGTACGGTTTAGGATTAGGGGACGGGTGAGGTTAAGGCTTCGGGTAAGGGTTAGGGTTAGGGTTAGGGTTAGGGTTAGGGGACGGGGACGGTTTAGGGTACAGGTTAGGGTACGACAACGGTTTAGGGTGAGCGTACGTGTTAGGGTACGGGTTAGTGTTAGCGTACGGGTTAGGATTAGGGGACGGGTGAGGGTAAGGCTTCGGGTAAGGGTTAGGGTTAGGGTTAGGGTTAGGGTTAGGGGACGGGGACGGGGACGGGGAAGGTTTAGGGTACAGGTGAGGGTACGACAAAGGTTTAGGTTGAGCGTACGTGTTAGGGTACGGGTTAGTGTTAGCGTACGGGTTAGGATTAGGGTACGGGTGAGGGTAAGGCTTCGGGTAAGGGTTAGGGTTAGGGTTAGGGTTAGGGTTAGGGGACGGGGATGGGCACGGTTTAGTGTAAAGGTTAGGGTACGACAACGGTTTAGGGTGAGCGTACGTGTTAGAGTACGGGTTAGTGTTAGCGTACGGGTTAGGATTAGGGGACGGGTGAGTGTAAGGCTTCGGGTAAGGGTTAGGGTTAGGTTTAGGGTTAGGGTTAGGGGACGGGGACGGTTTAGGGTACAGGTTAGGGTACGACAACGGTTTAGGGTGAGCGTACGTGTTAGGGTACGGGTTATTGTTAGCGTACGGGTTAGGATTAGGGGACGGGTGAGGGTAAGGCTTCGGGTAAGGCTTAGGGTTAGGGTTAGGGTTAGGGTTAGAGTTAGGGGCGGGGACGGTTTAGGGTACAAGTTAGGGTACGACAACTGTTTAGGGTGAGCGTACGTGTTAGGGTACGGGTTAGTGTTAGCGTACGGGTTAGGATTTGGGGACGGGTGAGGGTAAGGCTTCGGGTAAGGGTTAGGGTTAGTGTTAGGGTTAGGGTTAGGGTTAGGGGACGGGGACGGTTTAGGGTACAGGTTAGGGTACGCCAACGGTTTAGGGTGAGCGTACGTGTTAGGGTACGGGTTAGTGTTAGCGTACGGGTTAGGATTAGGGGACGGGTGAGGGTAAGGCTTCGGGTAAGGGTTAGGGTTAGGGTTAGGTTTAGGGTAAGGGTTAGGGGACGGGGACGGTTTAGGGTACAGGTTAGGGTACGACAACGGTTTAGGGTGAGCGTACGTGTTAGGGTACGGGATAGTGTTAGCGCACGGGTTAGGATTAGGGGACAGGTGAGGGTAAGGCTTCGGGTAAGGGTTAGGTTTAGGGTTAGGGTTAGGGTTAGGGGATGGGGACGGGGACGCTTTAGGGTACAGGTTAGGGTACGACAACGGTTTAGGGTGAGCTTACGTGTTAGGGTACGGGTTAGTGTTAGCGTACGGGTTAGTATTAGGGGACGGTTGAGGGTAAGGCTTCGGGTAAGGGTTAGGGTTAGGGTTAGGGTTAGGGTTAGGGGACGGGGACGGTTTAGGGTACAGGTTAGGGTACGACAACGGTTTAGGGTGAGTGTACGTGTTAGGGTACGGGTTAGTGTTAGCGTACGGGTTAGGATTAGGGGACGGGTGAGGGTAAGGCTTCGGTAAGGGTTAGGGTTAGGGTTAGGGTTAGGGTTAGGGGACGGGGACGGTTTAGGGTACAGGTACGTGTACGACAACGGTTTAGGGTGAGCGTACGTGTTAGGGTATGGGTTAGGGTTAGCGTACGGTTTAGGATTAGGGTACGGGTGAGGGTAAGGCTTCGGGTAAGTGTTAGGATTAGGGTTAGGGTTAGGGTTAGGGGACGGGGACGGGGACGGTTTAGGGTACAGGTTAGGGTACGACAACGGTTTAGGGTGAGCGTACGTGTTAGGGTACGGGTTAGTGTTAGCGTACGGTTTAGGATTAGGGGACGGGTGAGGTTAAGGCTTCGGGTAAGGGTTAGGGTTAGGGTTAGGGTTAGGGTTAGGGGACGGGGACGGTTTAGGGTACAGGTTAGGGTACGACAACGGTTTAAGGTGAGCGTACGTGTTAGGGTACGGGTTAGTGTTAGCGTACGGGTTAGGATTAGGGGACGGGTGAGGGTAAGGATTCGGGTAAGGGTTAGGGTTAGGGTTAGGGTTAGGGTTAGGGGACGGGGACGGTTTAGGGTACAGGTACGTGTACGACAACGGTTTATGGTGAGCGTACGTGTTAGGGTATGGGTTAGGGTTAGCGTACGGGTTACGATTAGGGTACGGGTGAGGGTAAGGCTTCGGGTAAGTGTTAGGATTAGGGTTAGGGTTAGGGTTAGGGGACGGGGACGGGGACGGTTTAGGGTACAGGTTAGGGTACGACAACGGTTTAGGGTGAGCGTACGTGTTAGGGTACGGGTTAGTGTTAGCGTACGGCATAGGATTAGGGGACGGGTGAGGTTAAGGCTTCGGGTAAGGGTTAGGGTTAGGGTTAGGGTTAGGGTTAGGGGACGGGGACGGTTTAGGGTACAGGTTAGGGTACGACAACGGTTTAGGGTGAGCGTACGTGTTAAAGTACGGGTTAGTGTTAGCGTACGGGTTAGGATTAGGGGACGGGTGAGTGTAAGGCTTCGGGTAAGGGTTAGGGTTAGGGTTAGGGTTAGGGGACGGGCACGGTTTAGTGTAAAGGTTAGGGTACGACAACGGTTTAGGGTGAGCGTACGTGTTAGAGTACGGGTTAGTGTTAGCGTACGGGTTTGGATTAGGGGACGGGTGAGTGTAAGGCTTCGGGTAAGGGTTAGGGTTAGGTTTAGAGTTAGGGTTAGGGGACGGGGACGGTTTAGGGTACAGGTTAGGGTACTACAACGGTTTAGGGTGAGCGTACGTGTTAGGGTACGGGTTAGTGTTAGCGTACGGGTTAGGATTAGGGGACGGGTGAGGGTAAGGCTTCGGTAAAGGTTTAGGGTTAGGGTTAGGGTTAGGGGACAAGGGCGGTTTAGGGTACAAGTTAGCGTACGACAACGGTTTAGGGTGAGCGTACGTGTTAGGGTACGGGTTAGTGTTAGCGTACGGGTTAGGATTATGGGACGGGTCAGGGTAAGGCTTCGTGTAAGGGTTAGGGTTAGGGTTAGGGTTAGGGTTAGGGGACGGGGACGGTTTAGGTTATAGGTTAGGGTACGACAACGGTTTAGGGTGAGCGTACGTGTTAGGGTACGGGTTAGGGTTAGTGTACGGGTTAGGATTAGTGGACGGGTGAGGGTAAGGCTTCGGGTAAGGGTTAGGGTTAGGGTTAGGGTTAGGGTTAGGGTTAGAGGACGGGGACGGTTTAGGGTACAGGTTAGGGTACGACAACGGTTTAGGGTGAGCGTACGTGTTAGGGTACGGGTTAGTGTTAGCGTACGGGTTAGGATTAGGGGACGTGTGAGGGTAAGGCTTCGGGTAAGGGTTAGGGTTAGGGTTAGGGTTAGGGTTAGGGTTTGGGGACGGGGACGATTTAGGGTACAGGTTAGGGTACGACAACGGTTTAGGGTGAGCGTACGTGTTAGGGCACGGGTTAGTGTTAGCGTACGGGTTAGGATTAGGAGACGGGTGAGGGTAAGGCTTCCGGTATGGGTTAGGGTTAGGGTTAAGGTTAGGGTTAGGGATAGGGGACGGGGACGGTTGAGGGTACAGGTTAGGGTACGACAACGGTTTAGGGTGAGCGTACATGTTTGGGTTCGGGTTAGTGTTAGCGTACGGGTTAGTATTAAGGGACGGGTGAGGGTAAGGCTTCGGGTAAGGGTTAGGTTTAGGGTTACGGTTAGGGTTAGGGGACGGGGACGGGGACAGTGTAGGGTACAGGTTAGGGTACGACGACGGTTTAGGGTGAGCGTACGTGTTAGGGTACGGGTTAGTGTTAGCGTACGGGTTAGGATTAGGGGACGGGTGAGGGTAAGGCTTCGGGTAAGGGTTAGGGTTAGGGTTAGGTTTAGGGTTAGGGGACGGGGACGGTTTAGGGTACAGGTTAGGGTATGACAACGGTTTAGGGTGAGCGTACGTGTTAGGGTACGGGTTAGTGTTAGCGTACGGGTTAGGATTAGGGGACGGGTGAGGGTAAGGCTTCAGGTAAGGTTTAGGGTTAGGGTTAGGGTTAGGGTTGGGTTAGGGGACAGGGACGCTTTAGGGTACAGGTTAGGGTAGGACAACGGTTTAGGGTGAGCGTACGTGTTAGGGTACGGGTTAGTGTTAGCGTACGGTTTAGGATTAGGGGACGGGTGAGAGTAAGGCTTCGGGTAAGGGTTAGGTTTAGGGTTAGAGTTAGGGTTAGTGTTAGGGTTAGGGGACGGGGAAGGTTTAGTGTACAGGTTAGGGTACGACAACGGTTTAGGGGCGCGTACGTGTTAGGGTACGGGTTAGTGTTAGCGTACGGGTTAGGATTAGGGGACGGGTGAGGGTAAGGCTTCGGGTAAGGGTTAGGGTTAGGGTTAGGGTTAGGGTTAGGGTTAGGGGACGGGGACGGTTTAGGGTACAGGTTAGGGTACGACAACGGTTTAGGGTGAGCGTACGTGTTAGGGTACGGGTTAGGGTTAGCGTACGGGTTAGGATTAGGGGACGGGTGAGGGTAAGGCTTCGGGTAAGGGTTAGGGTTAGGGTTAGGGTTAGGGGACGGGTACGGTTTAGGGTACAGGTTAGTGTACGAAAACGGTTTAGGGTGAGCGTACGTGTTAGCGTACGGGTTAGTGTTGGCGTACGGGTTAGGATTAGGGGACGTGTGTGGGTAAGGCTTCGGGTAAGGGTTAGGGTTAGGCTTAGGCTTAGGGTTAGTGTTAGGGGACGGGGACGGGGACGGTTTAGGGTACAGGTTAGGGTACGACAACGGTTTAGGGTGAGCGTACGTGTTAGGGTACGGGTTAGTGTTAGCATACGGGTAAGGATTAGGGGACGGCTGAGGGTAAGGCTTCGGGTAAGGGTTAGGGTTAGGGTTAGGGTTAGGGTTAGGGTTAGGGGACGGGGACGGTTTAGGGTATAGGTTAGTGTACGACAACGTTTTAGGGTGAGCGTACGTGTTAACGTACGGGTTAGTGTTAGCGTACGGGTTAGGATTAGGGGACGCGTGAGGGTAAGGCTTCGGGTAAGGGTTAGGGTTAGTGTTAGGTTTCGGGTTAGGGTTAGGGGACGGGGACGGTTTAGGTTACAGGTTAGGGTACGACAACGCTTTAGAGTGAGCGTACGTGTTAGGGTACCGGTTTGTGTTAGCATACGGTTTAGGATTAGGAGACGGGTGAGGGTAAGGCTTCGGGTAAGGGTTAGGGTTAGGGTTAGGGTTAGGGTTAGGGGACGGAGAGGGTTTAGGGTACAAGTTAGGGTACGACATCGGTTTAGGGTGAGCGTACGTGTTAGGGTACGGGTTAGTGTTAGCGTACGGGTTAGGATTAGGGGACGGGTGAGGATAAGGCTTCGGGTAAGGGTTAGGGTTAGGGTTAGGGATAGGGTTAGGGTTAGGGGACGGGGACGGTTTAGGGTACAGGTTAGGGTACAACAACGGTTTAGGGTGAGCGTACGTGTTAGGGTATGTGTTAGTGTTAGCGTACGGGTTAGGATTAAGGGACGGGTGAGGGTAAGGCTTCGGGTAAGGGTTCGGGTTAGGGTTAGGGTTATGTTTAGGAGACGGGGACGGTTTAGGGTACAGGTTAGGGTACGACAACGGTTTAGGGGAGCGTACGTTTTAGGGTACGGGTTAGTGTTAGCGTACGGTTTAGGATTAGGGGACGGGTGAGGGTAAGGCTTCGGGTAAGGGTTAGGGTTAGGGTTAGGGTTAGGGTTAGGGTTAGGGTTAAGGGACGGGGACGGTTTAGGGTACAGGTTAGGGTACGACAACGGTTTAGGGTGAGCGTACGTGTTAGGGTACGGGTTAGTTTTAGCGTACGGGTTAGGATTAGGGGATGGGTGAGGGTAAGGCTTCGGGTAAGGGTTCGGGTTAGGGTTAGGGTTAGGGTTAGGGTTAGGCGACGGGGACGGTTTAGGGTACAGGTTAGGGTACGACAAGTGTTTTAGGTGAGCGTACGGGTTAAGGTACGGGTTATTGTTAGCGTACGGGTTAGGATTACGGGACGGGTGAGGGTAAGGCTTCGGGTAAGGGTTAGTGTTAGGGTTAGGGTTAGGGTTAGGGGATGGGGACGGTTTAGGGTACAGGTTAGGGTACGACAACTGTTTAGGGTGAGCGTACGTGTTAGGGTACGGGTTAGTGTTAGCGTACGGGTTAGGATTAGGGGACGGGTGAGGGTAAGGCTTCGGGTAAGGGTTAGGGTTAGGGTTAGGGTTAGGGTTAGGGGACGGGGACGGTTTAGGTTACACGTTAGGGTACGACAACGGTTTAGGGTGAGCGTACGTGTTAGGGTATGGGTTAGTGTTAGAGTACGGGTTAGGATTAGGGGACGGGTGAGGTAAGGTTTCTGGTAAGGTTTAGGGTAAGGGTTAGGGTTAGGGTTAGGGGACGGGGACGGGGACGGTTTAAGGTACAGGTTAGTGTACGACAACGGTTTAGGGTGAGTGTACATGTTAGGGTACGGGTTAGTGTTAGCGTACGTGTTAGGATTAGGGGACGGGTGAGGGTAAGGCTTCGGGTAAGGGTTAGGGTTAGAGTTAGGGTTAGGGTTAGGGCACGGGGACGGTTTAGGGTACAGGTTAGGGTACGACAACGGTTTAGGGTGAGCGTACGTGTTAGCGTACGGGTTAGTGTTAGCGTACGGGTTAGGATTAGGGGACACGTGAGGGTAAGGCTTCGGGTAAGGTTTAGGGTTAGTGTTAGGGTTAGGGTTAGGGGACGGGGACGGGGCCAGGGACGGTTTAGGGTACAGGTTAGAGTACGACAACGGTTTAGGGTGAGCGTACGTGTTAGGGTACGGGTTAGTGTTAGCGTACGGGTTAGGATTAGGGGATGGGTGAGAGTAAGGCTTCAGGTATGGGTTAGGTTTAGGGTTAGGGTTAGGGTTAGTGGACGGGGACGGTTTAGGTTACAGGTTAGTGTACGACAACTGTTTAGGGTGAGCGTACGTGTTAGGGTACGTGTTAGTGTTAGCGTACGGGTTAGGATTAGGGGACGGGTGACGTTAAGGCTTCGGGTAAGGTTTAGGGTTAGGGTTAGGGTTAGGGGACGGGGACGGTTTAGGGTACAGGTTAGGGTACGACAACGGTTTAGAGTGAGCGTACGTGTTAGGGTACGGGTTAGTGTTAGCGTACGGATTAGGATTAGGAGACGGGTGAGAGTAAGGCTTCGGGTAAGGGTTAGGGTTACGGTTAGGGTTAGGGTTAGGGGACGGGGACGGTTTAGGATACAAGTTAGGGTACGACAACGGTTTAGGGTGAGCATACGTGTTAGGGTACGGGTTAGTGTTAGCGTACGGGTTAGGATTAGGGGACGGGTGAGGGTAAGGCTTCGGGTAAGGGTTAGGGTTAGTGTTAGGGTTAGGGTTAGGGTTAGGGGACGGGGACGGTTTAGGGTACAGGTTAGTGTACGACAACGGTTTAGGGTGAGCGTACGTGTTAGGGTACGGGTTAGTGTTAGCGTACGGGTTAGGATTAGGGGACGGGTGAGGGTAAGGCTTCGGGTAAGGTTTAGGGTTAGGGTTAGGTTTAGGGTTAGGGTTAGGGGACGGGGACCGTTTAGGGTACAGGTGAGGGTACGACAACGGTTTAGGGTGAGCGTACGTGTTAGGGTACGGGTTAGTGTTAGCGCACGGGTTAGGATTAGGGGACGGGTGAGGGTAAGGCTTCGGGTAAGGGTTAGGGTTAGGGTTAGGGTTAGGGTTAGGGGATGGGGACGGCGACGGTTTAGGGTACAGGTTAGGGTACGACAACGGTTTAGGGTGAGCGTACGTGTTAGGGTACGGGTTAGTGTTAGCATACGGGTTAGTATTAGGGGACGGTTGAGGGTAAGGCTTCGGGTAAGGGTTAGGGTTAGGGTTTGGGTTAGGGTTAGGGTTAGGGGACGGGGACGGTTTAGGGTGCAGGTTAGGGTACGACAACGGTTTAGGGTGAGCGTACGTGTTAGGGTACGGGTTAGTGTTAGCGTACGGGTTAGGATTAGGGGAAGGGTGAGTGTAAGGCTTCGGGTAAGGGTTAGGTTTAGGGTTAGGGTTAGGGTTAGGGGACGGGGACGGGGACGGGGACGGTTTATGGTACAGGTTAGGGTACGACAGCGGTTTAGGGTGAGCGTACGTGTTAGGGTACGTGTTAGTGTTAGCGTACGGGTTAGGATTAGGGGACGGGTGAGGGTAAGGCTTCGGGTAAAGGTTCGGGTTAGGGTTAGGGTTAGGGTTAAGGTTAGGGGACGGGGACGGTTTAGGGTACAGGTTGGGGTACGACAACGGTTTAGGGTGAGTGTACGTGTTAGTATACGGGTTAGTGTTAGCGTACGGGTTAGGATTAGGGGACGGGTGAGGGTAAGGCTTCGGGTAAGGGTTAGGGTTAGGGTTAGGGTTAGGGGACGGGGACAGGGACGGTTTAGGGTACAGGTTAGGGTACGCCAACGGTTTACGGTGAGCGTAAATGTTAGGGTAGGGGTTAGTGTTACTGTACGGGTTAGGATTAGGGGACGGGTGAGGGTAAGGCTTCGGGTAAGGGTTAGGGTTAGGGTTAGGGTTAGGGTTTGGGGACGGGGATGGTTTAGGGTACAGGTTAGGGTACGACAACGGTTTAGGGTGAGAGTACGTGTTAGGGTACGGGTTAGTGTTAGCGTACGGGTTAGGATTAGGGGAAGGGTGAGGGTAAGGCTTCGGGTAAGGGTTAGGGTTAGGGTTAGGGTTAGGGTTAGGGGACGGGCACGGGTACGGTTTAGGGTACAGGTTAGTGTACGACAACGGTTTAGAATGAGCGTACGTGTTAGGGTACGGGTTAGTGTTGGCGTACGGGTTAGGATTAGGGGACGGGTGAGGATAAGGCATCGGGTAAGGGTTAGGGTTAGGGTTAGGGGACGGGGACGGGGACGGGGACGGTTTAGGGTACAGGTTAGTGTACGACAACGGTTTAGGGTGAGCTTACGTGTTAGGGTACGGGTTAGTGTTGGCGTACGGGTTAGGATTAGGGGACGGGTGAGGGTAAGGCTTCGGGTAAGCGTTAGGGTTAGGGTTAGGGTTAGGGTTAGGGTTAGGGGACGGGGACGGTTTAGGGTACAGGTTAGGGTACGACAACGGTTTAGGGTGAGCGTACGTGTTAGGGTACGGTTTAGTGTTAGCGTACGGTTTAGGATTAGGGGACGGGTGAGGGTAAGGCTCCGGGTAAGGGTTAGGGTTAGGGTTAGGGTTAGGGGACGGGGACCGTTTAGGGTACAAGTTAGGGTACCACAACGATTTAGGGTGAAGGTACGTGTTAGGGTACGGGTTAGTGTTAGCGTACGGGTTAGGATTAGGGGCCGGGTGAGGGTAAGGCTTCGAGTAAGGGTTAGGGTTAGGGTTAGGGTTAAGGTTAGGGGACGGGGACGGTTTAGGGTACAGGTTGGGGTACGACAACGGTTTAGGAAGAGCGTACGTGTTAGGGGACGGGTTAGTGTTAGCGTACGGGTTAGGATTAGGGGACGGGTGAGGGTAAGGCTTCGGGTAAGAGTTAGGGTTAGGGTTAGGGTTAGGGTTAGGGGACGGGGACAGGGACGGTTTAGGGTACAGGTTAGAGTACGACAACGGTTTACAGTGAGCGTACATGTTAGGGTAGGGGTTAGTGTTAGCATACGGTTTAGGATTATGGGACGGGTGAGGGCAAGGCTTCGGGTAAGGGTTAGGGTTAGGGTTAGGGTTAGGGTTAGGGGACGGGGACGGTTTAGGGTACAGGTTAGGGTACGACAACGGTTTAAGGTGAGCGTACGTGTTAGGGTACGGGTTAGTGTTAGCATACGGGTTAGGATTAGGGGACGGGTGACGGTAAGGCTTCAGGTAAGGGTTAGGTTTAGGGTTATGGTTAGGGTTAGGGGACGGGCACGGGCACCGTTTAGGGTACAGGTTAGGGTATGACAACGGTTTAGGGTGAGCGTACGTGTTAGGGTACGGGTTAGTGTTAGCGTACGGGTTAGGATTAGGGGACGGCTGTGGGTAAGGCTTCGGGTAAGGGTTAGGGTTAGGGTTAGGGTTAGGGTAAGGGGACGGGGACGGTTTAGGGTACAGGTTAGGGTACGACAACGATTTAGGGTGAGCGTACGTTTTAGGGTACGGGTTAGTGTTAGCGTACGGGTGAGGATTAGGGGACGGGTGAGTGTAAGGCTTCGAGTAAGGGTTAGGGTTAGGGTTAGGGTTAGGGGACGGGGACGGTTTACGGTATAGTTTAGGGTACGACAACGATTTAGGGTGAGCGTACGTGTTAGGGTACGGGTTAGTGTTAGCGTACGTGTTAGGATTAGGGGACGGGTGAGGGTAAGGCTTCGGGTAAGGATTAGGGTTAGGGTTAGGGTTAGGGGACGGGGACGGTTTAGGGTACAGGTTAGGGTACGAAAACGGTTTAGGGTGAGCGTACGTGTTAGGGTACGGTTTAGTGTTAGCGTACGGGTTAGGATTAGGGGACGGGTGAGGGTAGGGCTTCAGGTAAGGGTTAGTGTTAGGGTTAGGCTTAGGGTTAGGGGACGGGGACTGTTTAGGGTACAGGTTAGGGTACGACAACGGTTTAGGGTGAGCGTACGTGTTAGGGTACGGGTTAGTGTTAGCCTACGGGTTAGGATTAGGGGACGGGTGAGGGTAAGGCTTCAGGTAAGGGTTAGGGTTAGGGTTAGGGTTAGGGGACGGGGACGGGGACGGTTTAGGGTACAGGTTAGGGTACGACAACGGTTTAGGGTGAGCGTATGTTTTAGGGTACGGGTTAGTGTTAGCGTACGGGTTAGTATTAGGAGACGGGTGAGGGTAAGGCTTCGGGTAAGGGTTAGGGTTAGGGTTAGGGTTAGGGTTACGGTTAGGGGACGGTGACGGTTTAGGGTACAGGTTAGTGTACGACAAAGATTTAGGGTGAGCGTACGTGTTAGGGTATGGATTAGTGTTAGCGTACGGGTTAGGATTAGGGGACGGGTGAGTGTAAGGCTTCGGGTAAGGGTTAGGGTTAGGGTTAGGGTTAGGGTTAGGGTTAGGGTACGGGGACGGTTTAGGGTACAGGTTAGGGTACGACAACGGTTTAGGGTGAGCATACGTGTTAGGGTACGGTTTAGTGATAGCGTACGTGTTAGGATTAGGGGACCGGTGAGTAAAAGGCTTCGGGTAAGGGTTAGGGTTAGGGGTACGGTTAGGGTTAGGGTTAGGGGACGGGGACGGTTTAGGGTACAGGTGAGTGTACGACAACAGTTTAGGGTGAGCGTACGTGTTAGGGTACGGGTTAGTGTTAGCGTACGGGTTAGGATTAGGGTACGGGTGAGGGTAAGGCTTCGGGTAAGGGTTAGGGATAGGGTTAGGGTTAGGGTTAGGGTTAGGGGACGGGGACAGTTTAGGGTACAGGTTACGGTACGACAATGGTTTAGGGTGAGCGTATGTGTTAGGGTACGGGTTAGTGTTAGCGTACGGTTTAGGATTAGGGGACGGGTGAGGTTCAGGCTTCGGGTAAGGGTTAGGGTTAGGGTTAGAGTTAGGGTTAGGGTTAGGGTTAGGGGACGGAGACGGTTTAGGGTACAGATTAGGGTCCGACAACGGCTTAGGGTGAGCGTACGTGTTACGGTACGGGTTAGTGTTAGCGTACGGGTTAGGATTAGGGGACGGGTGAGGGTAAGACTTCGGTTAAGGTTTAGGGTTAGGGTTAGGGTTAGGGTTAGGGTTAGGGGACGGGGCAGTTACGATTTAGGGTACAGGTTAGGGTACAACCACTGTTTAGGGTGAGCGTACGTGTTAGGGTACGGGTTAGTGTTAGCGTACGGGTTAGGATTAGGGGACGGGTGAGGGTAAGGCTTCGGGTAAGGGTTAGGGTTAGGGTTAGGGTTAGGGTTAGGGGACGGGGACGGAGACGATTTCGGGTACAGGTTAGGGTACGACAACGGTTTAGGGTGAGAGAACGTGTTAGGGTACGTGTTAGTGTTAGCGTACGGGTTAGGATTAGGGGACGGTTGAGGGTAAGGCTTCGGGTAAGGGTTAGGGTTAGGGTTAGGGTTAGGGTTAGGGTTAGGGTTAGGGGACAGGGACGGTTTAGGGTACAGGTTAAGGTACGACAACGGTTTAGGGTGAGCGTACGTGTTAGGGTACGGGTTAGTGTTAGCTTTCGGGTTACGATTAGGGGACGGGTGAGTGTAAGGCTTCGGGTAAGGGTTAGGGTTAGGGTTAGGGGACGGGGACGGGGACGGTTTAGGGTACAGGTTAGTGTACGACAACGGTTTAGGGTGAGCTTACGTGTTAGGGTACGGGTTAGTGTTAGCGTACGGGTTAGGATTAGGGGACGGGTGAGGGTAAGGCTTCGGGTAAGGGTTAGGTTTAGGGTTAGGGTTAGGGTTAGGGTTAGAGGACGGGGACGGTTTAGGGTACAGGTTAGGGTACGACAACGGTTTAGGGTGAGCGTACGTGTTAGGGTACGGGTTAGTGTTAGCGTACGGGTTAGGATTAGGGGACGGGTGAGGGTAAGGCTTCGGGAAAGGGTTAGGGTTAGGGTTAGGGTTAGGGTTAGGGGACGGGGACAGTTTAGGGTACAGGCTAGTGTACGACAACGGTTTAGGGTGAGCGTACGTGTTAGGGTACGGGTTAGTGTTGGCGTACGGGTTAGGATTAGGGGACGGGTGAGGGTAAGGCTTCGGGTAAGCGTTAGGGTTAGGGTTAGGGTTAGGGTTAGGGTTAGGGTTAGGGGACGGGGACGGTTTAGGGTACAGGTTAGGGTACGACAACGGTTTAGGGTGAGCGTACGTGTTAGGGTACGGTTTAGTGTTAGCGTACGGTTTAGGATTAGGGGACGGGTGAGGGTAAGGCTCCGGGTAAGGGTTAGGGTTAGGGTTAGGGTTAGGGGACGGGGACCGTTTCGGGTACAAGTTAGGGTACCACAACGATTTAGGGTGAAGGTACGTGTTAGGGTACGGGTTAGTGTTAGCGTACGGGTTAGGATTAGGGGCCGGGTGAGGGTAAGGCTTCGAGTAAGGGTTACGGTTAGGGTTAGGGTTAAGGTTAGGGGACGGGGACGGTTTAGGGTACAGGTTGGGGTACGACAACGGTTTAGGAAGAGCGTACGTGTTAGGGTACGGGTTAGTGTTAGCGTACGGGTTAGGATTAGGGGACGGGTGAGGGTAAGGCTTCGGGTAAGAGTTAGGGTTAGGGTTAGGGTTAGGGTTAGGGTTAGGGGACGGGGACAGGGACGGTTTAGGGTACAGGTTAGAGTACGACAACGGTTTACAGTGAGCGTACATGTTAGGGTAGGGGTTAGTGTTAGCATACGGTTTAGGATTATGGGACGGGTGAGGGTAAGGCTTCGGGTAAGGGTTAGGGTTAGGGTTAGGGTTAGGGTTAGGGGACGGGGACGGTTTAGGGTACAGGTTAGGGTACGACAACGGTTTAAGGTGAGCGTACGTGTTAGGGTACGGGTTAGTGTTAGCATACGGGTTAGGATTAGGGGACGGGTGACGGTAAGGCTTCGGGTAAGGGTTAGGGTTAGGGTTAGGGTTAGGGTTAGGGGACGGGCACGGGCACCGTTTAGGGTACAGGTTAGGGTATGACAACGGTTTAGGGTGAGCGTACGTGTTAGGGTACGGGTTAGTGTTAGCGTACGGGTTAGGATTAGGGGACGGCTGTGGGTAAGGCTTCGGGTAAGGGTTAGGGTTAGGGTTAGGGTTAGGGTAAGGGGACGGGAACGGTTTAGGGTACAGGTTAGGGTACGACAACGATTTAGGGTGAGCGTACGTTTTAGGGTACGGGTTAGTGTTAGCGTACGGGTGAGGATTAGGGGACGGGTGAGTGTAAGGCTTCGAGTAAGGGTTAGGGTTAGGGTTAGGGTTAGGGGACGGGGACGGTTTACGGTATAGTTTAGGGTACGACAACGATTTAGGGTGAGCGTACGTGTTAGGGTACGGGTTAGTGTTAGCGTACGTGTTAGGATTAGGGGACGGGTGAGTGTAAGGCTTCGGGTAAGGATTAGGGTTAGGGTTAGGGTTAGGGGACGGGGACGGTTTAGGGTACAGGTTAGGGTACGAAAACGGTTTAGGGTGAGCGTACGTGTTAGGGTACGGTTTAGTGTTAGCATACGGGTTAGGATTAGGGGACGGGTGAGTGTAGGGCTTCAGGTAAGGGTTAGGGTTAGGGTTAGGCTTAGGGTTAGGGGACGGGGACTGTTTAGGGTACAGGTTAGGGTACGACAACGGTTTAGGGTGAGCGTACGTGTTAGGGTACGGGTTAGTGTTAGCGTACGGGTTAGGATTAGGGGACGGGTGAGGGTAAGGCTTCGGGTAAGGGTTAGGGTTAGGGTTAGGGTTAGGGTTAGGGTTAGGGTACGGGGACGGTTTAGGGTACAGGTTAGGGTACGACAACGGTTTAGGGTGAGCGTACGTGTTAGGGTACGGTTTAGTGATAGCGTACGTGTTAGGATTAGGGGACCGGTGAGTAAAAGGCTTCGGGTAAGGGTTAGGGTTAGGGGTACGGTTAGGGTTAGGGTTAGGGGACGGGGACGGTTTAGGGTACAGGTGAGTGTACGACAACAGTTTAGGGTGAGCGTACGTGTTAGGGTACGGGTTAGTGTTAGCGTACGGGTTAGGATTAGGGTACGGGTGAGGGTAAGGCTTCGGGTAAGGGTTAGGGATAGGGTTAGGGTTAGGGTTAGGGTTAGGGGACGGGGACAGTTTAGGGTACAGGTTACGGTACGACAATGGTTTAGGGTGAGCGTATGTGTTAGGGTACGGGTTAGTGTTAGCGTACGGTTTAGGATTAGGGGACGGGTGAGGTTCAGGCTTCGGGTAAGGGTTAGGGTTAGGGTTAGAGTTAGGGTTAGGGTTAGGGTTAGGGGACGGAGACGGTTTAGGGTACAGATTAGGGTCCGACAACGGCTTAGGGTGAGCGTACGTGTTACGGTACGGGTTAGTGTTAGCGTACGGGTTAGGATTAGGTGACGGGTGAGGGTAAGACTTCGGGTAAGGTTTAGGGTTAGGGTTAGGGTTAGGGTTAGGGTTAGGGGACGGGGCAGTTACGATTTAGGGTACAGGTTAGGGTACAACCACTGTTTAGGGTGAGCGTACGTGTTAGGGTACGGGTTAGTGTTAGCGTACGGGTTAGGATTAGGGGACGGGTGAGGGTAAGGCTTCGGGTAAGGGTTAGGGTTAGGGTTAGGGTTAGGGTTAGGGGACGGGGACGGAGACGATTTAGGGTACAGGTTAGGGCACGACAACGGTTTAGGGTGAGAGAACGTGTTAGGGTACGTGTTAGTGTTAGCGTACGGGTTAGGATTAGGGGACGGTTGAGGGTAAGGCTTCGGGTAAGGGTTAGGGTTAGGGTTAGGGTTAGGGTTAGGGTTAGGGTTAGGGGACAGGGACGGTTTAGGGTACAGGTTAAGGTACGACAACGGTTTAGGGTGAGCGTACGTGTTAGGGTACGGGTTAGTGTTAGCTTTCGGGTTACGATTAGGGGACGGGTGAGTGTAAGGCTTCGGGTAAGGGTTAGGGTTAGGGTTAGGGGACGGGGACGGGGACGGTTTAGGGTACAGGTTAGTGTACGACAACGGTTTAGGGTGAGCTTACGTGTTAGGGTACGGGTTAGTGTTAGCGTACGGGTTAGGATTAGGGGACGGGTGAGGGTAAGGCTTCGGGTAAGGGTTAGGTTTAGGGTTAGGGTTAGGGTTAGGGTTAGAGGACGGGGACGGTTTAGGGTACAGGTTAGGGTACGACAACGGTTTAGGGTGAGCGTACGTGTTAGGGTACGGGTTAGTGTTAGCGTACGGGTTAGGATTAGGGGACGGGTGAGGGTAAGGCTTCGGGTAAGGGTTAGGGTTAGGGTTAGGGGGCGGGGACAGGGACGGTTTAGGGTACAGGTTAGGGTACGACAACGGTTTAGGGTGAGCGTACGTGTTAGGGTACGGGTTAGTGTTAGCGTACGGGTTAGGATTAGGGGACGGGTGAGGGTAAGGCTTCGGGTAAGGGTTAGGGTTAGGGTTAGGGTTAGGGTTAGGGTTAGGGGACGGGGACGGGGACGGTTTAGGGTACAAGTTAGGGTACGACAACGGTTTAGGGTGAGCGTACGTGTTAGGGTATGGGTTAGTGTTAGCGTACGGGTTAGGATTAGGGGACGGGTGAGTGTAAGGCTTCGGGTAAGGATTAGGGTTAGGGTTAGGGTTAGGGTTAGGGTTAGGGGACGGGGAGGGTTTAGGGTACAGGTTAGGGTACGACAACGGTTTAGGGTGAGCGTACGTGTTAGGGTACGGGTTAGTGTTAGCGTACGGGTTAGGATTAGGGGACGGGTGAGGGTAAGGCTTCGGGTAAGGGTTAGGGTTAGGGTTAGGGTTAGGGGACGGGGACGGGGACAGTTTAGGGTACAGGTTAGGGTACGACAACGGTTTAGGGTGAGCGTACTTGTTAGGGTACGGGTTAGTGTTAGCGTACGTGTTAGGATTAGGGGACGGGTGAGGGTAAGTCTTCGGGTAAGGGTTAGGGGTAGGGTTAGGGTTAGGGTTAGGGTTAGGGGACGGGGACGGTTTAGGGTACAGGTTAGGGTACGACAACGGTTTAGGGTGAGCGTACGTGTTAGGGTACGGGTTAGTGTTGGCGTACGGGTTAGGATTAGGGGACGGGTGAGGGTAAGGCTTCGGGTAAGCGTTAGGTTTAGGGTTAGGGTTAGGGTTAGGGTTAGGGGACGGGGACGGTTTAGGGTACAGGTTAGGGTACGACAACGGTTTAGGGTGAGCGTACGTGTTAGGGTACGGTTTAGTGTTAGCGTACGGTTTAGGATTAGGGGACGTGTGAGGGTAAGGCTCCGGGTAAGGGTTAGGGTTAGGGTTAGGGTTAGGGGACGGGGACCGTTTAGGGTACAAGTTAGGGTACCACAACGGTTTAGGGTGAAGGTACATGTTAGGGTACGGGTTAGTGTTAGCGTACGGGTTAGGATTAGGGGCCGGGTGAGGGTAAGGCTTCGAGTAAGGGTTAGGGTTAGGGTTAGGGTTAAGGTTAGGGGACGGGGACGGTTTAGGGTACAGGTTGGGGTACGACAACGGTTTAGGAAGAGCGTACGTGTTAGGGTACGGGTTAGTGTTAGCGTACGGGTTAGGATTAGGGGACGGGTGAGGGTAAGGCTTCAGGTAATAGTTAGGGTTAGGGTTAGGGTTAGGGTTAGGGGACGGGGACAGGGACGGTTTAGGGTACAGGTTAGAGTACGACAACGGTTTACAGTGAGCGTACATGTTAGGGTAGGGGTTAGTGTTAGCATACGGTTTAGGATTATGGGACGGGTGAGGGTAAGGCTTCGGGTAAGGGTTAGGGTTAGGGTTAGGGTTAGGGTTAGGGGACGGGGACGGTTTAGGGTACAGGTTAGGGTACGACAACGGTTTAAGGTGAGCGTACGTGTTAGGGTACGGGTTAGTGTTAGCATACGGGTTAGGATTAGGGGACGGGTGACGGTAAGGCTTCGGGTAAGGGTTAGGGTTAGGGTTATGGTTAGGGTTAGGGGACGGGCACGGGCACGGTTTAGGGTACAGGTTAGGGTATGACAACGGTTTAGGGTGAGGGTACGTGTTAGGGTACGGGTTAGTGTTAGCGTACGGGTTAGGAATAGGGGACGGTTGTGGGTAAGGCTTCGGGTAAGGGTTAGGGTTAGGGTTAGGGTTAGGGTAAGGGGACGGGGACGGTTTAGGGTACAGGTTAGGGTACGACAACGATTTAGGGTGAGCGTACGTGTTAGGGTACGGGTTAGTGTTAGCGTACGGGTGAGGATTAGGGGACGGGTGAGTGTAAGGCTTCGAGTAAGGGTTAGGGTTAGGGTTAGGGTTAGGGGACGGGGACGGTTTACGGTATAGTTTAGGGTACGACAACGATTTAGGGTGAGCGTACGTGTTAGGGTACGGGTTAGTGTTAGCGTACGTGTTAGGATTAGGGGACGGGTGACGGTAAGGCTTCGGGTAAGGATTAGGGTTAGGGTTAGGGTTAGGGGACGGGGACGGTTTAGGGTACAGGTTACGGTACGAAAACGGTTTAGGGTGAGCGTACGTGTTAGGGTACGGTTTAGTGTTAGCGTACGGGTTAGGATTAGGGGAGGGGTGAGGGTAGGGCTTCAGGTAAGGGTTAGGGTTAGGGTTAGGCTTAGGGTTAGGGGACGGGGACTGTTTAGGGTACAGGTTAGGGTACGACAACGGTTTAGGGTGAGCGTACGTGTTAGGGTACGGGTTAGTGTTAGCGTACGGGTTAGGATTAGGGGACGGGTGAGGGTAAGGCTTCAGGTAAGGGTTAGGGTTAGGGTTAGGGTTAGGGGACGGGGACGGGGACGGTTTAGGGTACAGGTTAGGGTACGACAACGGTTTAGGGTGAGCCTACGTTTTAGGGTACGGGTTAGTGTTAGCGTACGGGTTAGGATTAGAAGACGGAAGAGGGTAAGGCTTCGGGTAAGGGTTAGGGTTAGGGTTAGGGTTAGGGTTAGGGTTAGGTGACGGGGATGGTTTAGGGTACAGGTTAGGGTACGACAACGGTTTAGGGTGAGCGTACGTGTTAGGTTACGTGGTAGTGTTAGCGTACGGGTTAGGATTAGGGGACGGGTGAGGGTAAGGCTTCGGGTAAGGCTTAGGGTTAGGGTTAGGGTTAGGGTTAGGGTTAGGTGACGGGGATGGTTTAGGGTACAGGTTAGGGTACGACAACGGTTTAGGGTGAGCGTACGTGTTAGGGTACGGCTTAGTGTTAGCGTACGGGTTAGGATTAGGGGACGGGTGAGTGTAAGGCTTCGGGTAAGGGTTAGGGTTAGGGTTAGGGTTAGGTTTAGGGTTAGGGGACGGGGATGGTTTAGGGTACAGGTTAGGGTACGACAACGGTTTAGGGTGAGCGTACGTGTTAGGGTACGGGTTAGTGTTAGCGTACGGGTTAGGATTAGGGGACGGGTGAGGGTAAGGCTTCGGGTAAGCGTTAGGGTTAGGGTTAGGGTTAGGTTTAGGGTTAGGGGACGGGGACGGTTTAGGGTACAGTTTAGGGTACGACAACGATTTAGGGTGAGCGTACGTGTTAGGGTACGGGTTAGTGTTAGCGTACGGGTTAGGATTAGGGGACGGTTGAGTGTAAGGCTTCGGGTAAGGGTTAGGGTTAGGGTTAGGGTTAGGGTTAGGGGACGGAGAAGGTTTAGGGTACAGGTTAGGTTACGACAACAGTTTAGGGTGAGCGTACGTGTTAGGGTAGGGGTTAGTGTTAGCGTACGGGTTAGGATTAGGGGACGGGTGAGGGTAAGGCTTTGGGTAAGGGTTAGGGTTAGGGTTATGGTTAGGGTTAGGGTTAGGGGACGGGGACAGGGACGGTTTAGGGTACAGGTTAGGGTAGGACAACGGTTTAGGGTGTGCGTACATGTTAGTGTATGGTTTAGTGTTAGCGTACGGGTTAGTATTAGGGGACGGGTTAGGGTAAGGCTTCGGGTAAGGGTTAGGGTTAGGGTTAGGGTTATGGTTAGGGGACGGGGACGGTTTAGGGTACAGGTTAGGGTACGACAACGGTTTAGGGTGAGCGTACGTGTTAGGGTACGGTTTAGTGTTAGCGTACGGGTTAGGATTAGGGGACGGGTGAGGGTAAGGCTTCGGGTAAGGGTTAGGGTTAGGGTTATGGTTAGGGTTAGGGGACGGGGACGGTTTAGGGTGCAGTTTAGGGTACGACAACGGTTTAGCGTGAGCGTACGTGTTAGGGTACGTGTTAGTGTTAGCGTACGGTTTAGGATTAGGAGACGGGTGACGGTAAGGCTTCGGGTAAGGGTTAGGGTTAGGGTTAGGGTTAGGGGACGGGGTCGGTTAAGGGTACAAGTTAGGGTACGACAACGGTTTAGGTTGAGCATACGTGTTAGGGTACGGGTTAGTGTTAGCGTACGGGTTAGGATTAGGGGACAGCTCAGTGTTAGCCTTCGGGTAAGGGTTAGGGTTAGGGTTAGGGTTAGGGTTAGGGTTAGGGGACGGGGACGGTTTAGGGTTCAGGTTACGGTACGACAACGGTTTAGGGTGAGCGTACGTGTTAGGGTATGGGTCAGTGTTAGCGTACGGGTTAGGATTAGGGGACGGGTGAGGGTAAGGCTTCGGGTAAGGGTTAGGGTTAGGTTTAGGGTAAGGGTTAGGGGACAGGGACGGTTTAGGGTACAAGTTAGGGTACGTCAACGGTTTAGGGTGAGCGTACGTGTTAGGGTACGGGTTAGTGTTAGCGTAAGGGTGAGGATTAGGGGACGGGTGTGTGTAAGGCTTCGGGTAAGGGTTAGGGTTAGGATTAGGGTTAGGGTTAGGATTAGGGGACGGGGACGGTTTAGGGTACAGGTTAGGGTACGACAACGGTTTAGGGTGAGTGTACGTGTTAGGGTACGGGTTAGTGTTAGCGTACGGGTTAGGATTAGGGGACGGGTGAGTGTAAGGCTTCGGGAAAGGGTTAGGGTTAGGGTTATGTTTAGGGTTAGGGGACGGGCACGGGGACGTTTTAGGGTACAGGTTAGGGTACGACAGTGGTTTAGGGTGAGGGTACGTGTTAGGGTACGGGTTAGTGTTAGCGTTTGGGTTAGGATTAGGGGACGGGTGAGGGTAAGGCTTCGGGTAAGGGTTAGGGTTAGGTTTAGGGTTAGGGTTAGGCTTAGGGGACGGGGACGGTTTAGGGTACAGGTTAGTTTACGACAACGGTTTAGGGTGAGCGTACGTGTTAGGGTACGGGTTAGTGATAGCGTACGGTTTAGGATTAGGGTACGGGTGAGGGTAAGGCTTCGGGTTAGGGTTAGGGTTAGGGTTAGGGTTAGGGGACGGGGACGGTTTAGGGTTCAGGTTTGGGTACGACAAAGATTTAGGGTGAGCGTACGTGTTAGGGTACGGGTTAGTGTTAGCGTACGGGTTAGGATTAGGGGACGGGTGAGGGTAAGGCTTCGGGTAAAGGTTAGGGTTAGGGTTAGGGTTAGATTTAGGGGACGGGGACGGGGACGGTTTAGGGTACAGGTTAGGGTACGACAACTGTTTATGGTGAGCGTACGTGTTAGGGTACGGGTTAGTGTTAGCGTACGGGTAAGGATTAGGGGACGGGTGAGTGTAAGGCTTCGGGTAAGGGTTAGGGTTAGGGTTAGGGTTAGGGTTAGGGTTAGGGGACGGGGACGGTTTAGGGTACAGGTTAGTGTACGTCAACGGTTTAGGGTGAGCGTACGTGTTAGGGTACGGGTTAGTGTTAGTGTACGGGTTAGGTTTAGGGGACGGGTGAGTGTAAGGCTTCGGGTAAGGGTTAGGGTTAGGGTTAGAGTTAGGGTTAGGGTTAGGGGACGGGGACGGTTTAGGGTACAGGATAGGGTACGACAACGTTTTAGGTTGAGTGTACGTGTTAGGGTACGGGTTAGTGTTAGCGTACGGGTTAGGATTAGGGGACGGGTGAGGGTAAGGCTTCGGGTAAGGGTTAGGGTTAGGGTTAGGGTTAGGTTTAGGGGACGGGGACGGTTTAGGGTACAGTTTAGGGTACGACAAAGGTTTAGGGTGAGTGTACGTGTTAGGGTACTGGTTAGTGTTAGCGTACGGGTGAGGATTAGGGGACGGGTGAGTGTAAGGCTTCGGGTAAGGGTTAGGGTTAGGGTTAGGGTTAGGGTTAGGGTTAGGGTTAGGGGACGGGGACGGTTTAGGGTACAGGTTACGTTACGACAACGGTTTAGGGTGAGCGTACGTGTTAGGGTACGGGTTAGTGTTAGCGTACGGGTTAGGATTAGGGGACGGCTGAGGGTAAGGCTTCGGGAAAGGGTTAGGGTTAGGGTTAGGGTTAGGGTTAGGGGACGGGCACGGGGACGGTTTAGGGTACAGGTTAGGGTACGACAACGGTTTACGGTGAGGGTACGTGTTAGGGTACGGGTTAGGATTAGGGGACGGGTTAGGGTAAGGCTTCGGGTAAGGGTTAGGGTTAGGGTTAGGGTTAGGGTTAGGGTTAGGGTTAGGGGACGGGGACGGTATAGGGTACAGGTTAGGGTATGACAACGGTTTAGGGTGAGCGTACGTGTTAGGGTACGGGTTAGTGTTAGCGTACGGGTTAGGATTAGGGGACGGGTGAGGGTAAGGCTTCGGGTAAGTGTTCGGGTCATGGTTAGGGTTAGGGTTAGGGTTAGGGTACGGTGACGGTTCAGGGTACAGGTTAGGGTACGACAACGATTTAGGGTGAGCGTACGTGTTAGGGTACGGTTTAGTGTTAGCGTACGGGTTAGGATTAGGGGACGGGTGAGGTTAAGGCTTCGGGTAAGGGTTAGGGTTAGGTTTAGGGTTAGGCGACGGGGACGGGGACGGTTTAGGGTACAGGTTAGGCTACGACAACGGTTTAGGGTGAGCGTACGTGTTAGGGTACGGGTTAGTGTTAGCGTACGGGTTAGGATTAGGGGACGGGTGAGGGTAAGGCTTCGGGTAAGGGTTAGGGTTAGGTTTAGGGTTAGGGTTAGGGTTAGGGGACGGGGACAGGGACTGTTTAGGGTACAGGTTAGGGTACGACAACGGTTTAAGGTGACCGTACATGTTAGGCTATGGGTTAGTGTTAGCGTACGGGTTAGGATTAGGGGACGGGTGAGGGTAAGGCTTCGGGTAAAGGTTAGGGTTAGGTTTAGGTTTAGGGTTAAGGGACGGGGACGGGGATGGTTTAGGGTACAGGTTAGGGTACGACAACGGTTTAGGGTGAGCGTACGTGTTAGGGTACGGGTTAGTGTTAGCGTACGGGTTAGGACTAGGGGACAGGTGAGTGTAAGTCTTCGGGTAAGGGTTAGGGTTAGGGTTAGGGTTAGGGGACGTGGACGGTTTAGGGTACAGGTTAGGGTACGTCAACGGTTCAGGGTGAGCGTACGTGTTAGGGTACGGGTCAGTGTTAGCGTACGGTTTAGGATTAGGGGACGGGTGAGGGTAAGGCTTCGGGTAAAGGTTAGGGTTAGGGTTAGGGTTAGGGTTAGGCTTAGGGGACGGGGACGGTTTAGGGTACAGGTTAGGGTACGACAACGGCTTAGGGTGAGCGTACGTGTTAGGGTACGGTTTAGTGTTAGCGTACGGGTTAGGATTAGGGGACGGGTGAGGGTAAGGCTTCAGGTAAGGGTTAGGGTTAGGGTTAGGGTTGGGGTTAGGGTTAGGGGACGGGAAAGGTGTAGGGTACATTTTAGGGTAGGACAACGGTTTAGGGTGAGCGTACGTGTTAGGGTACGAGTTAGTGTTAGCGTACGGGTTAGGATTAGGGGACGGGTGAGGGTAAGGCTTCGGGTAAGTGTTAGGGTTAGGGTTAGGGTTAGGGTTAGGGTTAGCGGACGGGGACGGTTTAGGGTACATGTTAGGGTACGACAACGATTTAGGGTGAGCGTAGGTGTTAGGGTACGGATTAGTGTTAGCGTACGGGGTAGGATTAGGGGACGGGTGAGGGTAAGGCTTCGGATAAGGGTTAGGGTTAGGGTTAGGGTTAGGGTTAGGGGACGGGGACGGTTTAGGGTACAGGTTAGGGTACGACAACAGTTTAGGTTGAGCGTACATGTTAGGGTACGGGTTAGTGTTAGCGTACGGGTTAGGATTAGGGGATGAGAGAGGGTAAGGCTTCGGGTAAAGGTTAGGGTTAGGGTTAGGTTTAGAGTTTGGGTTAGGGGACGGGGACGGTTTAGGGTACAGGTTAGGGTACGACAACGGTTTAGGGTGAGCGTACGTGTTAGGGTACGGGTTAGTGTTAGCGTACGGGTTAGGATTAGGGGACGGGTGAGGGTAAGGCTTCGGGTAAGGGTTAGGGTTAGTGTTAGGGTAAGGGTTAGGGAAAAGGGACGGTTTAGGGTACAGGTTAGGGTACGTCAACGGTTTAGGGTGAGCGTACGTGTTAGGGTACGGGTTAGTGTTAGCGTACGGGTTAGGATTAGGGGACGGGTGAGTGTAAGGCTTCGGGAAAGGGTAAGGCTTAGGGTTAGGGTTAGTGTTAGGGGACGGGCACGGGGAAGGTTTACGGTACAGGTTAGGGTACGACAACGGTTTAGGGTGAGGGTACGTGTTATTGTACGTGTTAGTGTTAGCGTACGAGTTAGGATTAGGGGACGGGTTAGGGTAAGGCTTCGGGTAAGGGTTAGGGTTAGGCTTAGGGTTAGGGTTAGGGTTAGGGGACGGGGACGGTTTAGGGTACAGGTTAGTGTACGACAACGGTTTAGGGTGAGCGTACGTGTTAGGGTATGGTTTAGTGTTAGCGTACGGGTTAGGATTAGGGGACGGGTGAGGGTAAGGCTTCGGGTAAGGGTTAGGGTTAGGGTTAGGGTTAGGATTATGGTTAGGGGACGGGGACGGTTTAGGGTGCAGGTTAGTGTACGACAACGGTTTAGGGTGAGCGTACGTGTTAGGGTACGGGTTAGTGTTAGCGTACGGGTTAGGATTAGGGGACGGGTGAGGGTAAGGCTTCGGGTAAGGGTTAGGGTTAGGGTTAGGGGAAGGGGACGGGGACGGGGACGGTTTAGGGTAGAGGTTAGGGTACGACAACGATTTAGGGTGAGCGTACGTATTAGGGTACGGTTTAGTGTTAGCGTACGGGTTAGGATTAGAGGACGGGTGAGGGTAAGTCTTCGGGTAAAGGTTAGGGTTAGTGTTAGGGTTAGGGTTAGGGGACGGGGATGGGGACGGTTTAGGGTACAGGTTAGAGTACGACAACGGTTTAGGGTGAGCGTACCTGTTAGGGTACGGGTTAGTGTTAGCGTACGGGTTAGGATTAGGGGAAGGGTGAGTGTAAGGCTTCGGGTAAGGGTTAGGGTTAGGGTTAGGGTTAGGGTTAGGGTTAGGGTTAGGGGACGGGGACAGTTTAGAGTACAGGTTAGGGTACGTCAACGGTTTAGGGTGAGCGTACGTGTTAGGGTAAGGGTTAGTGTTAGTGTACGGGTTAGGATTAGGGGACGGGTGAGGGTAAGGCTTCGGGTAAGGGTTAGGGTTAGCGTTAGGGTTAGGGTTAGGGTTAGGGGACGGGGACGGTTTAGGGTACAAGTTAGTGTACGACAAAGTTTAGGGTGAGCGTACATGTTAGGGTACGGGTTAGTGTTAGCGTACGGGTGAGGATTAGGGGACGGGTGAGTGTAAGGCTTCGGGTAAGGGTTAGGGTTAGGGTTAGGGTTAGGGTTAGGTTTAGGGTTAGGGGACGGGGACGGTTTAGGGTACAGGTTAGTGTACGACAACGGTTTAGGGTGAGCGTACGTGTTAGGGTACGGGTTAGTGTTAGCGTACGGTTGAGGATTAGGGGACGGGTGAGTGTAAGGCTTCTGGTAAGGGTTAGGGTTAGGGTTAGGGGACGGGGACGGTTTAGGGTACAGGTTAGGTTACGACAACGGTTTAGGGTGAGCGTACGTGTTCGGGTACGTGTTAGTGTTAGCGTACGGGTTAGGATTAGGGGACGTGTGAGGGTAAGGCTTCGGGAAAGGGTTAGGGTTAGGGTTACGTTTAGGGTTAGGGGACGGGCACGGGGACGGTTTAGGGTACAGGTTAGGGTACGACAACGGTTTAGGGTGAGGGTACGTGTTAGGGTACGGGTTAGTGTTAGCGTACGGGTTGGGATTAGGGGACGGGTGAGGGTCAGGCTTCGGGTAAGGGTTACGGTTAGGGTTAGGGTTAGGGTTAGGTTTAGGGGACGGGGACGGCTTAGGGTATAGGTTAGGGTACGACAACGGTTTAGGGTGAGCGTACGTGTTAGGGTATGGGTTAGTGTTAGCGTACGGGTAAGGATTAGGGGACGGGTGAGGTTAAGGCTTCGGGTAAGGGTTAGGGTTTGGGTTAGAGTTAGGTTTAGGGTTAGGGTTAGGGGACGGGGACGGTTTAGGGTACAGGTTAGTGTACGACAACGGTTTAGGGTGAGCTTACGTGTTAGGGTACGGGTTAGTGTTATCGTACGGGTTAGGATTAGGGGACGGGTGAGGGTAAGACTTCGGGTAAGGTTTAGGGATAGGGTTAGGGTTAGGGTTAGGGTTAGGGGACGCGACAGTTATGATTTACGGCACAGGTTAAGGTAAGACCACTGTTTAGGGTGAGCGTACGTGTTAGGGTACGGGTTAGTGTTAGCGTACGGGTTAGGATTAGGGGACGGTTGAGGGTAAGGCTTCGGGTAAGGGTTAGGGTTAGGGTTAGGGTTAGGATTAGGGTTAGGGTTAGGGGACGGGGACGGTTTAGGTTACATGTTAGGGTACGACAATGGTTTAGGTTGAGCGTACGTGTTAGGGTACGTGTTAGTGTTAGCGTACGGGTTAGGATTAGGGGACGTGTGAGTGTAAGGCTTCGGGTAAGGGTTAGGGTTAAGGTTTAGGGTTAGGGTTAGGGGACGGGGATGGTTTAGGGTACAGGTTACGGTACGACAACGGTTTAGGGTGAGCGTACGTGTTAGGGTACGGGTCAGAGATAGCGTACGGGTTAGGATTAGGGGACGGGTGAGGGTAAGGCTTCGGGTAAGGTTTAGGTTTAGGGTTAGGGTTAGGGTTAGGGGACGGGAACGGGGATGGTTTAGGGTACAGGTTAGTGTACGACAACGGTTTAGGGTGAGCGTACGTGTTAGGGTACGGGTTAGTGTTAGCGTACGGGTTAGGATTAGGGGACGGGTGAGGGTAAGGCTTCGGGTAAGGGTTAGGGTTAGGTTTAGGGTTAGGGTTAGGGGACGGGGACGGGGACGGTTTAGGGTACAGGTTAGTGTACGACAACGGTTTAGGGTGAGCGTACGTGTTAGGGTACGGGTTAGTGTTAGCGTACGGGTTAGGATTAGGGGACGGGTGAGGGTAAGGCTTCGGGTAAGGGTTAGGGTTAGGTTTAGGGTTAGGGTTAGGGGACGGGGACGGGGACGGTTTAGGGTACAGGTTAGGGTACGACAACGGTTTAGGGTGAGCGTACGTGTTAGGGTACGGGTTAGTGTTAGCGTACGGGTTAGGATTAGGGGACGGGTGAGGGTAAGGCTTCGGGTAAGTGTTAGGGTTAGGGATAGGGTTAGGGTTAGTGTTAGGGGACGGGGACGGTTTAGGGTACAGGTTAGGGTACGACAACGGTTTAGGGTGAGCGTACGTGTTAGGGTACGGTTTAGTGTTAGCGTACGGGTTAGGATTAGGGGACGGGTGAGGGTAAGACTTCGGGTAAGTTTTAGGGATAGGGTTAGGGTTAGGGTTAGGGTTAGGGGACGCGACAGTTATGATTTACGGTACAGGTTAAGGTAAGACCACTGTTTAGGGTGAGCGTACGTGTTAGGGTACGGGTTAGTGTTAACGTACGGGTTAGGATTAGGGGACGGTTGAGGGTAAGGCTTCGGGTAAGGGTTAGGGTTAGGGTTAGGGTTAGGGTTAGGGTTAGGGTTAGGGGACGGGGACGGTTTAGGTTACATGTTAGGGTACGACAATGGTTTAGGTTGAGCGTACGTGTTAGGGTACGTGTTAGTGTTAGCGTACGGGTTAGGATTAGGGGACGTGTGAGTGTAAGGCTTCGGGTAAGGGTTAGGGTTAAGGTTTAGGGTTAGGGTTAGGGGACGGGGATGGTTTAGGGTACAGGTTAGGGTACGACAACGATTTAGGGTGAGCGTACGTGTTAGGGTACGGGTTAGTGTTAGCGTACGGGTTAGGATTAGGGGACGGGTGAGGGTAAGGCTTCGGGTAAGGGTTAGGGTTAGGGTTGGGGTTAGGGTTAGGTGACGGGGACGGTTTAGGGTACAGGTTAGGGTACGACAACGGCTTAGTGTGAGCGTACGTGATAGGGTACGGGTTAGTGTTAGCGTACGGGTGAGGATTAGGGGACGGGTGAGTGTAAGGCTTCGGGTAAGAGTTAGGGTTAGGGTTAGGGTTAGGGGACGGGGACAGTTTAGGGTACAGGTTACGGTACGACAACGGTTTAGGGTGAGCGTACGTGTTAGGGTACGGGTCAGAGATAGCGTACGGGTTAGGATTAGGGGACGGGTGAGGGTAAGGCTTCGGGTAAGGGTTAGGTTTAGGGTTAGGGTTAGGTTTAGGGTTAGGGGACGAGGAAGGTTTAGGGTACAGGTTAGGGTACGACAACGGTTTAGGGTGAGCGTACGTGTTAGGGTACGGGTTAGTGTTAGCGTACGGCTTAGGTTTAGGGGACTGGTGAGGGTAAGGCTTCAGGTAAGGGTTAGGGTTAGGGTTAGGGTTAGGGTTAGGCGACGGGGACAGGGACGGTTTAGGGTACAGGTTAGGGTACGACAACGGTTTAGGGTGAGCGTACATGTTAGGGTATGGTTTAGTGTTAGCGTACGGGTTAGGATTAGGGGACGGGTGAGGGTAAGGCTTCGGGTAAAGTTTAGGTTTAGGGTTAGGGTTAGGGTTAGGGGACGGGGATGGGGACGGTTTAGGGTACAGGTTAGCGTACGACAAAGGTTTAGGTTGAGCGTACCTGTTAGGGTACGGGTTAGTGTTAGCGTATGGGTTAGGATTAGGGGACGGTTGAGTGTAAGGCTTCGGGTAAGGGTTAGGGTTAGGGTTAGGCTTAGGATTAGGGGACGGGTGAGGGTAAGGCTTCGGGTAAGGGTTAGGGTTAGCGTTAGGGTTAGGGTTAGGGTTAGGGGACGGGGACGGTTTAGAGTACAGGTTAGGGTACGACAACGGTTTAGGTTGAGCGTACGTGTTAGGGTATGGGTTAGTGTTAGCGTACGGGTTAGGATTAGGGGACGGGTGAGGGTAAGGCTTCGGGTAAGGGTTAGGGTTAGGGTTAGGGTTAGGGATAGGGTTAGGGGATGGGGACGTTTTAGGGTACAGGTTAGGGTACGACAAAGTTTAGGGTGAGCATACGTGTTAGGGTACGGGTTAGTGTTAGCGTACGGGTGAGGATTAGGGGACGGGTGAGTGTAAGGCTTCGGGTAAAGGTTAGGGTTAGGGTTAGGGTTAGGGTTAGGGGACGGGGACGGTTTAGGGTACAGGTTAGTGTACGACAACGGTTTAGGGTGAGCGTACATGTTAGGGTACGGGTTAGTGTTAGCGTACGGGTTAGGATTAGGGGACGGGTGAGGGTAAGGCTTCGGGAAAGGGTTAGGGTTAGGGTTAGGGTTAGGGTTAGGCGACGGGCACGGGGACGGTTTAGGGTACAGGTTAGGGTACGACAACGGTTTAGGGTGAGGGTACGTGTTAGGGTACGGGTTAGTGTTAGCGTACGGGTTAGGATTAGGGGCGGGTTAGGGTAAGGCTTCGGGTAAGGGTTAGGTTTAGGGTTAGGGTTAGGGTTAGGGTTAGAGGACGGGGACTGTTTAGGGTACAGGTTAGGGTACGACAACCGTTTAGGGTGAGCGTACGTGTTAGGGTACGGGTTAGTGTTAGCGTACGGGTTAGGATTAGGGGACGGGTGAGGGTAAGGCTTCGGGCAAGGGTTAGGGTTAGGGTTAAGGTTATGGTTAGGGTTATGGGACGGGGACGGTTTAGGGTACAGGTTAGGGTACGACAACGTTTTAGGGTGAGCGTACGTGTTAGGGTACGGGTTAGTGTTAGCGTACGGGTGAGGATTACGGGACGGGTGAGGGTAAGGCTTCGGGTAAGGGTTAGGGTTAGGGTTAGGGTTAGGGTTAGGGTTTGGGGACGGGGACGGTTTAGGGTACAGTTTAGGGTACGACAACGGTTTAGGGTGAGCGTACGTGTTAGGGTACGGGTTAGTGTTAGCGTACGGGTTAGGATTAGGGGACGGATAAGGGTAAGGCTTCGGGTAAGGGTTAGGGTTAGGGTTAGGGTTAGGGTTAGGTTTAGGGGACAGGGACGGTTTAGGGTACAGGTTAGTGTACGTCAACGGTTTAGGGTGAGCGTACGTGTTATGGTACGGGTTAGTGTTAGTGTACGGGTTAGGATTAGGGGACGGGTGAGGGTAAGGCTTCGGGTAAGGTTTAGGGTTAGGGTTAGGGTTAGGGTTAGTGGACGGGGACGGTTTAGGGTACAGGTTAGGGTACGACAACAGTTTAGGGTGAGTGTACGTGTTAGGGTACGGGTTAGTGTTAGCGTACGGGTGAGGATTAGGGGACGGGTGAGTGTAAGGCTTCTGGTAAGGGTTAGGGTTAGGATTAGGGTTAGGGTTAGGGTTAGGGGATGGGGACGGTTTAGGGTACAGGTTAGGGTCCGACAACGGCTTAGGGTGAACGTACGTGATACGGTACGGGTTAGTGTTAGCGTACGGGTGAGGATTAGGGGACGGGTGAGTGTAAGGCTTCGGGTAAGGGTTAGGGTAAGGGTTAGGGTTAGGGTTAGGGTTAGGGGACGGGGACAGTTTAGGGTACAGGTTACGGTACGACAACGGTTTAGGGTGAGCGTACGTGTTAGGGTACGGGTCAGAGATAGCGTACGGGTTAGGATTAGGGGACGGGTGAGGGTAAGGCTTCGGGTAAGGTTTAGGTTTAGGGTTAGGGTTAGGGTTAGGGGACGGGAACGGGGATGGTTTAGGGTACAGGTTAGTGTACGACAACGGTTTACGGTGAGGGTACGTGTTAGGGTACGGGTTAGGATTAGGGGACGGGTTAGGGTAAGGCTTCGGGTAAGGATTAGGGTTAGGGTTAGGGTTAGGGTTAGGGTTAGGGGACGGGGACGGTATAGGGTACAGGTTAGGGTATGACAACGGTTTAGGGTGAGCGTACGTGTTAGGGTACGGGTTAGTGTTAGCGTACGGGTTAGGATTAGGGGACGGGTGAGGGTAAGGCTTCGGGTAAGTGTTCGGGTCATGGTTAGGGTTAGGGTTAGGATTAGGGTTAGGGTTAGGCGATGGGGACGGTTTAGGGTACAGGTTAGCGTACGACAAAGGTTTAGGGTGAGCGTACCTGTTAGGGTACGGGTTAGTGTTAGCGTACGTGTTAGGATTAGGGGACGGGTGAGTGTAAGGCTTCGGGTAAGGGTTAGGGTTAGGGTTAGGGTTAGGATTAGGGGACGGGTGAGGGTAAGGCTTCGGGTAAGGGTTAGGGTTAGCGTTAGGGTTAGGGTTAGGGTTAGGGGACGGGGACGGTTTAGAGTACAGGTTAGTGTACGACAACGGTTTAGGTTGAGCGTACGTGTTAGGGTATGGGTTAGTGTTAGCGTACGGGTTAGGATTAGGGGACGGGTGAGGGTAAGGCTTCGGGTAAGGGTTAGGGTTAGGGTTAGGGTTAGGGATAGGGTTAGGGGATGGGGACGTTTTAGGGTACAGGTTAGGGTACGACAAAGTTTAGGGTGAGCATACGTGTTAGGGTACGGGTTAGTGTTAGCGTACGGGTGAGGATTAGGGGACGGGTGAGTGTAAGGCTTCGGGTAAAGGTTAGGGTTAGGGTTAGGGTTAGGGTTAGGGGACGGGGACGGTTTAGGGTACAGGTTAGTGTACGACAACGGTTTAGGGTGAGCGTACGTGTTAGGGTACGGGTTAGTGTTAGCGTACGGGTGAGGATTAGGGGACGGGTGAGGGTAAGGCTTCGGGAAAGGGTTAGGGTTAGGGTTAGGGTTAGGGTTAGGGGACGGGCACGGGGACGGTTTAGGGTACAGGTTAGGGTACGACAACGTTTTAGGGTGAGGGTACGTGTTAGGGTACGGGTTAGTGTTAGCGTACGGGTTAGGATTAGGGGACGGGTTAGGGTAAGGCTTCGGGTAAGGGTTAGGTTTAGGGTTAGGGTTAGGGTTAGGGTTAGAGGACGGGGACGGTTTAGGGTACAGGTTAGGGTACGACAACCGTTTAGGGTGAGCGTACGTGTTAGGGTACGGGTTAGTGTTAGCGTACGGGATAGGATTAGGGGACGGGTGAGGGTAAGGCTTCGGGCAAGGGTTAGGGTTAGGGTTAAGGTTATGGTTAGGGTTAGGGGACGGGGACGGTTTAGGGTACAGGTTAGGGTACGACAACGTTTTATGGTGAGCGTACGTGTTAGGGTACGGGTTAGTGTTAGCGTACGGGTGAGGATTAGGGGACGGGTGAGGGTAAGGCTTCGGGTAAGGGTTAGGGTTAGGGTTAGGGTTAGGGTTAGGGTTTGGGGACGGAGACGGTATAGGGTACAGTTTAGGGTACGACAACGGTTTAGGGTGAGCGTACGTGTTAGGGTACGGGTTAGTGTTAGCGTACGGGTTAGGATTAGGGGACGGGTGAGGGTAAGGCTTCGGGTAAGGGTTAGGGTTAGGGTTAGGGTTAGGGTTAGGGTTAGGGGACAGGGACGGTTTAGGGTACAGGTTAGTGTACGTCAACGGTTTAGGGTGAGCGTACGTGTTATGGTACGGGTTAGTGTTAGTGTACGGGTTAGGATTAGGGGACGGGTGAGGGTAAGGCTTCGGGTAAGGTTTAGGGTTAGGGTTAGGGTTAGGGTTAGGGTTAGTGGACGGGGACGGTTTAGGGTACAGGTTAGGGTACGACAACAGTTTAGGGTGAGTGTACGTGTTAGGGTACGGGTTAGTGTTAGCGTACGGGTGAGGATTAGGGGACGGGTGAGTATAAGGCTTCTGGTAAGGGTTAGGATTAGGATTAGGGTTAGGGTTAGGGTTAGGGGACGGGGACGGTTTAGGGTACAGGTTAGGGTACGACAACGGTTTAGGGTGAGCGTACGTGTTCGGGTACGGGTTAGTGTTAGCGTACGGGTTAGGATTAGGGGACGGGTGAGGGTAAGGCTTCGGGAAAGTGTTAGGGTTAGGTTTAGGGTTAGGGGACGGGCACGGGGACGGTTTAGGGTACAGGTTAGGGTACGACAACGGTTTAGGGTGAGCGTACGTGTTAGGGTACGTGTTAGTGTTAGCGTACGGGTTAGGATTAGGGGACGGGTGAGTGTAAGGCTTCGGGTAAGGGTTAGGGTTAGGGTTAGGGTTCGGGTTAGATTTAGGGGACGGGGACAGTTTAGGGTACAGGTTACGGTACGACAACGGTTTAGGGTGAGCGTACGTGTTAGGGTACGTGTCAGTGTTCGCGTACGGGTTAGGATTGGGGACGGGTGAGGGTAAGGCTTCGGGTAAGGGTTAGGTTTAGGGTTAGGGTTAGGTTTAGGGTTAGGGGACGAGGACGGTTTAGGGTACAGGTTAGGGTACGACAACGGTTTAGGGTGAGCGTACGTGTTAGGGTACGGGTTAGTGTTAGCGTACGGGTTAGGTTTAGGGGACGGGTGAGGGTAAGGCTTCAGGTAAGGGTTAGGGTTAGGGTTAGGGTTAGGGTTAGGGGACGGGGACGGTGTAGGGTACACTTTAGGGTACGACAACGGTTTAGGGTGAGCGTACGTGTTATGGTACGGGTTAGTGATAGCGTACGGGTTAGATTTAGGGGACGGGTGAGGGTAAGGCTTCGGGTAAGGGTTAGGGTTAGGGTTAGGGTTAGGGAAAGGGTTAGGGGATGGGGACGTTTTAGGGTACAGGTTAGGGTACGAAAAAGTTTAGGGTGAGCATACGTGTTAGGGTACGGGTTAGTGTTAGCGTACGGGTGAGGATTAGGGGACGGGTGAGTGTAAGGCTTCGGGTAAAGGTTAGGGTTAGGTTTAGGGTTAGGGTTAGGGGACGGGGACGGTTTAGGGTACAGGTTAGTGTACGACAACGGTTTAGGGTGAGCGTACGTGTTAGGGTACGGGTTAGTGTTAGCGTACGGGTGAGGATTAGGGGACGGGTGAGGGTAAGGCTTCGGGAAAGGGTTAGGGTTAGGGTTAGGGTTAGGGTTAGGGGACGGGCACGGGGACGGTTTAGGGTACAGGTTAGGGTACGACAACGTTTTAGGGTGAGGGTACGTGTTAGGGTACGGGTTAGTGTTAGCGTACGGGTTAGGATTAGGGGACGGGTTAGGGTAAGGCTTCGGGTAAGGGTTAGGTTTAGGGTTAGGGTTAGGGTTAGGGTTAGAGGACGGGGACGGTTTAGGGTACAGGTTAGGGTACGACAACCGTTTAGGGTGAGCGTACGTGTTAGGGTACGGGTTAGTGTTAGCGTACGGGATAGGATTAGGGGACGGGTGAGGGTAAGGCTCCGGGCAAGGGTTAGGGTTAGGGTTAAGGTTATGGTTAGGGTTAGGGGACGGGGACGGTTTAGGGTACAGGTTAGGGTACGACAACGTTTTATGGTGAGCGTACGTGTTAGGGTACGGGTTAGTGTTAGCGTACGGGTGAGGATTAGGGGACGGGTGAGGGTAAGGCTTCGGGTAAGGGTTAGGGTTAGGGTTAGGGTTAGGGTTAGGGTTTGGGGACGGAGACGGTATAGGGTACAGTTTAGTGTACGACAACGGTTTAGGATGAGCGTACGTGTTAGGGTACGGGTTAGTGTTAGCGTACGGGTTAGGATTAGGGGACGGGTGAGGGTAAGGCTTCGGGTAAGGGTTAGGGTTAGGGTTAGGGTTAGGGGACAGGGACGGTTTAGGGTACAGGTTAGTGTACGTCAACGGTTTAGGGTGAGCGTACGTGTTATGGTACGGGTTAGTGTTAGTGTACGGGTTAGGATTAGGGGACGGGTGAGGGTAAGGCTTCGGGTAAGGTTTAGGGTTAGGGTTAGGGTTAGGGTTAGGGTTAGTGGACGGGGACGGTTTAGGGTACAGGTTAGGGTACGACAACAGTTTAGGGTGAGTGTACGTGTTAGGGTACGGGTTAGTGTTAGCGTACGGGTGAGGATTAGGGGACGGGTGAGTATAAGGCTTCTGGTAAGGGTTAGGATTAGGATTAGGGTTAGGGTTAGGGTTAGGGGACGGGGACGGTTTAGGGTACAGGTTAGGGTACGACAACGGTTTAGGGTGAGCGTACGTGTTCGGGTACGGGTTAGTGTTAGCGTACGGGTTAGGATTAGGGGACGGGTGAGGGTAAGGCTTCGGGAAAGTGTTAGGGTTAGGTTTAGGGTTAGGGGACGGGCACGGGGACGGTTTAGGGTACAGGTTAGGGTACGACAACGGTTTAGGGTGAGCGTACGTGTTAGGGTACGTGTTAGTGTTAGCGTACGGGTTAGGATTAGGGGACGGGTGAGTGTAAGGCTTCGGGTAAGGGTTAGGGTTAGGGTTAGGGTTCGGGTTAGATTTAGGGGACGGGGACAGTTTAGGGTACAGGTTACGGTACGACAACGGTTTAGGGTGAGCGTACGTGTTAGGGTACGTGTCAGTGTTCGCGTACGGGTTAGGATTGGGGACGGGTGAGGGTAAGGCTTCGGGTAAGGGTTAGGTTTAGGGTTAGGGTTAGGTTTAGGGTTAGGGGACGAGGACGGTTTAGGGTACAGGTTAGGGTACGACAACGGTTTAGGGTGAGCGTACGTGTTAGGGTACGGGTTAGTGTTAGCGTACGGGTTAGGTTTAGGGGACGGGTGAGGGTAAGGCTTCAGGTAAGGGTTAGGGTTAGGGTTAGGGTTAGGGTTAGGGGACGGGGACGGTGTAGGGTACAGTTTAGGGTACGACAACGGTTTAGGGTGAGGGTACGTGTTAGGGTACGGGTTAGTGATAGCGTACGGGTTAGATTTAGGGGACGGGTGAGGGTAAGGCTTCGGGTAAGGGTTAGGGTTAGGGTTAGGCTTAGGGGACGGGGACGGTTTAGGGTACAGGTTAGGGTACGACAACGTTTTAGGGTGAGCGTACGTGTTAGGGTATGGGTTAGTGTTAGCGTACGGGTTAGGGTTAGGGGACGGGTGATGGTAAGGCTTCGGGTAAAGGTTAGGGTTAGGGTTAGGGTTAGAGTTAGGCTTAGGGGACGGGGACGGTTTAGGGTACAGGTTAGTGTACGACAACGGTTTAGGGTGAGCGTACGTGTTAGGGTACGGGTTAGTGTTAGCGTACGGGTTAGGATTAGGGTACGGGTGAGGGTAAGGCTTCGGGTAAGGGTTAGGGTTTGGGTTAGAGTTAGGTTTAGGGTTAGGGTTAGGGGACGGGGACAGTTTAGGGTACAGGTTAGGGTACGACAACGGTTTAGGGTGAGCGTACGTGTTAAGGTATGGGTTAGTGTTAGCGTACGGGTTAGGATTAGGGGACGGGTGAGGTTAAGGCTTCGGGTAAGGGTTAGGGTTTGGGTTAGAGTTAGGTTTAGGGTTAGGGTTAGGGGACGGGGACGGTTTAGGGTACAGGTTAGGGTACGACAACGGTTTAGGGTGAGCGTACGTGTTAGGGTACGGGTTAGTGTTAGCGTACGGGTAAGGATTAGGGGACGGGTGAGGGTAAGACTTCGGGTAAGGGTTAGGGTTAGGGTTAGGGTTAGGGTTAGGGGACGGGAACAGTTATGATTTACGGTACAGGTTAGGGTACGACCACTGTTTAGGGTGAGCGTACGTGTTAGGGTATGGTTTAGTGTTAGCGTACGGGTTAGGATTAGGGGACGGTTGAGGATAAGGCTTCGGGTAAGGGTTAGGGTTAGGGTTAGGGTTAGGGTTAGGGTTACGGGACGGGGACGGTTTAGGGTACAGGTTAGGGTACGACAATGGTTTAGGGTGAGCGTACGTGTTAGGGTACGTGTTAGTGTTAGCGTACGGGTTAGGATTAGGGGACGGGTGAGGGTAAGGCTTCGGGTAATGGTTAGGGTTAAGGTTATGTTTAGGGTTAGGGGACGGGGACGGTTTAGGGTACAGGTTATGGTACGACAACGGTTTAGGGTCAGCGTTCGTGTTAGGGTACGGGTTAGTGTTAGCGTAAGGGTGAGGATTAGGGGACGGGTGAGGGTAAGGCTTCGGGAAAGGGTTAGGGTTAGGGTTAGGGTTAGGGTTAAGGGACGGGGATGGGGACGGTTTAGTGTACAGGTTAGGGTACGACAACGGTTTAGGTTGAGCGTAAGTGTTAGGGTACGGGTTAGTGTTAGCGTACGGGTTAGGATTAGGGGACGGGTGAGGGTAAGACTTCGGGTAAGGGTTAGGGTTAGGGATAGGGTTAGGGGACGGGGACGGTTTAGGATACAGGTTAGGGTACGACAACGGTTTAGGGTGAGCGTACGTGTTAGGGTACGGTTTAGTGTTAGCGTATGGGTTAGGATTAGGGGACGGGTGAGGGTAAGGCTTCGGGTAATGGTTAGGGTTAGGGTTAGGGTTAGGTTTAGGGTTAGGGGATGGGGACGGGGACGGTTTAGGGTACAGGTTAGGGTACGACAACGGTTTAGGGTGAGCGTACGTGTTAGGGTACGGGTTAGTGTTAGCGTACGGGTTAGGATTCGGGGACGGGTGAGGGTAAGGCTTCAGGTAAGGGTTAGGGTTAGGGGTTGGGTTAGGGTTAGGGTTAGGTGACGGGGACGGGGATGATTTAGGGTACAGTTTAGGGTACGACAACGGTTTAGTGTGAGCGTACGTGTTAGGGCACAGGTTAGTGTTAGCGTACGGGTTAGGATTAGGGGACGGGTGAGGGTAAGGCTTCGGGTAAGTGTTAGGGTTAGGGTTAGGGTTAGGGTTAGGGTTAGGGGACGGGGACGGTTTAGGGTAGAGGTTAGGGTACGACAACGGTTTAGTGTGAGCGTACGTGTTAGGGTACGGGTTAGTGTTAGCGTACGGGTTAGGATTAGGGGACAGGTGAGGGTAAGGCTTCGGGTAAGGGTTAGGGTTAGGGTTAGGGTTAGGGTTAGGGTTAGGGGGCGGGGACGGTTTAGGGTACAGGTTAGGGTACGACAACGGTTTAGGGTGAGCGTACGTTTGGCGTACGGGTTAGTGTTAGCGTACGGTTTAGGATTAGGGGACGGGTGAGGGTAAGGCTTCGGATAAGGGTTAGGGTTAGGGTTAGGGTTAGGGTTAGGGGATGGGGATGGTGACGGTTTAGGGTACAGGTTAGGGTACGACAACGGTTTAGGGTGAGCGTACGTTTTAGGGTATGGGTTAGTGTTAGCGTACGGGTTAGGATTATGCGACGGGTGAGGGTAACGCTTCGGGTAAGTGTTAGGGTTAGGGTTAGGGTTAGGGTTAGGGGACGGGGACGGTTTGGGGTACAGGTTAGGGTACGACAATGGTTTAGGGTGAGCGTACGTGTTAGGGTACGGGTTAGTGTTAGCGTACGGGTTATGTTTAAGGGACGGGTGAGTGTAAGGCTTCTGGTAAGGGTTAGGTTTATGGTTAGGGTTAGGGGACGGGGACGGTTTAGGGTACAGGTTAGGGTACGACAACGATTAAGGGTGAGCGTACGTGTTAGGGTACGGGTTAGTGTTAGCGTACGGGATAGGATTAGGGGACGGGTGAGGGTAAGGCTTCGGGTAAAGGTTAGGGTTAGGGTTAGGGTTAGGGTTAGGGGACGGGGACGGTTTAGGGTACAGGTTAGGTTACGACAACAGTTTAGGGTGAGCGTACGTGTTAGGGTACTGGTTAGTGTTAGCGTACGTGTTAGGATTAGGGGACGGGTGTGTGTAAGGCTTCGGGTAAGGGTTAGGGTTAGGGTTAGGGTTAGGGTTAGGGTTAGGGGACGGGGACGGTTTAGGGTACAGGTTAGGGTACGTCAACAGTTTAGGGTGAGCGTACGTGTTAGGGTACGGGTTAGTGTTAGTGTACGGGTTAGGATTAGGGGACGGGTGAGGGTAAGGCTTCGGGTAAGGGTTAGGGTTAGGGTTAGGTTTAGGGTTAGGGTTCGGGGACGGTTTAGGATACAGGTTAGGGTACGACAACGATTTAGGATGAGCGTACGTGTTAGGGTACGGGTTAGTGTTAGCGTACGGGTTAGGATTAGGGGACGGGTGAGGGTAAGGCTTCAGGTAAGGGTTAGGGTTAGGGTTAGGTTTAAGGTTAGGGGACGGGGAAGGTTTACGGTACAGGTTAGGCTGCGACAACGGTTTAGGGTGAGCGTACGTGTTAGGGTACGGGTTAGTGTTAGGGTACGGGTAAGGATTAGGGGACGGGTGAGGGTAAGGCTTCGGGTAAGGGTTAGGGTTAGGGTTAGGGTTAGGGTTAGGGTTAGGGGACGAAGACAGGGACGGTTTAGGGTACAGGTTAGGGTACGACAACGGTTTAGGGTGAGCGTACATGTTAGGGTATCGGTTAGTGTTAGCGTACGGGTTAGGATTAGGGGACGGGTGAGGGTAAGGCTTCGGGTAAGGGTTAGCGTTAGGGTTATGGTTAGGGTTAGGGTTAAGGGACGGGGACGGTTTAGGGTACAGGTTAGTGTACGACAACGGTTTAGGGTGAGCGTACAGGTTAGGGTACGGGTTAGTGTTAGCGTACGGGTTATGATTAGGAGACGGGTGAGGGTAAGGCTTCGGGAAAGGTTTAGGGTTAGGGTTAGGGTTAGGGTTAGGGGACGGGCACGGGGACGGTATAGGGTACAGGTTTGGGTACGACAACGGTTTAGGGTGAGCGTACGTGTTAGTGTACGGGTTAGTGTTAGCGTACGGTTTAGGATTAGGAGACGGGTGAGGGTAAGGCTTCGGGTAAGGGTTAGGGTTAGGGTTAGGGTTAGGGGACGGGGACGGTTTAGGGTACAAGTTAGGGTACGACAACGGTTTAGGGTGAGCGTACGTGTTAGGGTACGGTTTAGTGTTAGTGTACGGGTTAGGAATAGGGGACGGTTGAGGGTAAGGCTTCGGGTAAGGGTTAGGGTTAGGGTTAGGGTTAGGGTTAGGGTTCGGGGACGGTTTAGGGTACAGGTTAGGGTACGACAACGATTTAGGGTGAGCGTACGTGTTAGGGTACGGGTTAGTGTTAGCGTACGGTTTAGGATTAGGGGACGGGTGAGGGTAAGGCTTCGGGTAAGGGTTAGGGTTAGGGTTAGGGTTAAGGTTAGGGGACGGGGACGGTTTACGGTACAGGTTAGGCTGCGACAACAGTTTAGGGTGAGCGTACGTGTTAGGGTACGGGTTAGTGTTAGTGTACGGGTTAGGATTAGGGGACGGGTGAGGGTAAGGCTTCGGGTAAGGGTTAGGGTTAGGGTTAGAGTTAGGGTTAGGGTTAGGGGACGGGTACAGGGACGGTTTAGGGTACAGGTTAGGGTACGACAACGGTTTAGGGTGAGCGTACATGTTAGGGTATCGGTTAGTGTTAGCGTCTGGGTTAGGATTAGGGGACGAGCGAGGGTAAGGCTTCGTGTAAGGGTTAGGGTTAGGGTTAGGGGACGGGGACGGGGACGGGGACGGGGACTGTTTAGGGTACAGGTTAGGGTACGTCAAAGATTTAGGGTGAGCGTACGTGTTAGGGTACGGGTTAGTGTTAGCGTACGGGTTAGGATTAGAGGACGGTTGAGGGTAAGGCTTCGGGTAAAGGTTAGGGTTAGGGTTAGCGTTAGGGTTAGGGTTAGTGTTAAGGGACGGGGACGGGGACGGTTTAGGGTACAGGTTAGGGTACGACAACGGTTTAGGTTGAGCGTACGTGTTAGAGTACGGGTTAGTGTTAGCGTACGGGTTAGGATTAGGGGACGGGTGAGGGTAAGACTTCGTTTAAGGGTTAGCGTTAGGGTTAGGGTTAGGGGATGGGGACGGTATAGGATACAGGTTAGGGTACGACAACGGTTTAGTGTGAGCGTACATGTTATGGTACGGTTTAGTGTTAGCGTACAGGTTAGGATTAGGGGACGTGTGAGGGTAAGGCTTCGGGTAAGGGTTAGGGTTAGGTTTAGGGTTAGGTTTAGGGTTAGGGGACGGGGACGGGGACGGTTTAGGGTACAGGTTAGGGTACGACAACGGTTTAGGGTGAGCGTAAATGTTAGGGTACGGGTTAGTGTTAGCGTACGGGTTAGGATTAGGGGACGGGTGAGGGTAAGGCTTCGGGTAAGGGTTAGGGTTATGGTTAGGGTTAGGGTTAGGGTTAGGTGACGGGGACGGGGACGATTTAGGGTACAATTTAGGGTACGACAACTGTTAAGGGTGAGCGTACGTGTTAGGGTACGGGTTAGTGTTAGCGTACGGGTTAGGATTAGGGGACGGGTGAGGGTAAGGTTTCGGGTAAGGGTTAGGTTTAGGGTTAGGGTTAGGGATAAGGGACGGAGACGGTTTAGGATACAGGTTAGGGTACGACAACGGTTTAGTGTGAGCGTACGTGTTATGGCAAAGGTTAGTGTTAAGGTACGGGTTAGGATTAGGGGACGGGTGAGGGTAAGGCTTCGGGTAAGTGTTAGGGTTAGAGTTAGGGTTAGTGTTAGGGTTAGGGTTAGGGTTAGGGGACGGGGACCGTTTGGGGTACAGGTTAGGGTACGACAACGGTTTAGTGTGAGCGTACGTGTTAGGGTACGGGTTAGTGTTAGCGTACGGGTTAGGATTAGGGGACGGGTGAGTGTAAGGCTTCGGGTAAGGGTTAGGGTTAGGGTTAGGGTTAGGGTTAGGGTTAGGGGGCGGGGATGGTTTAGGGAACAGGTTAGGGTACGACAACGGTTTAGGGTGAGCGTACGTTTTGGTTACGGGTTAGTGTTACCGTACGGTTTAGGATTAGGGGACGGGTGAGGGTAAGGCTTCGGGTAAGGGTTAGGGTTAGGGTTAGGGTTAGGGTTAGGGGATGGAGACGGGAACGGTTTAGGGTACAGGTTAGGGTACGACAACGGTTTAGGGTGAGCGTACGTGTTAGGGTACGTGTTAGTGTTAGCGTACGGGTTAGGATTAGGGGACGGGTGAGGGTAAGGCTTCGGGTAAGGGTTAGGGTTAGGGTTAGGGTTAGTGTTAGGGTTAGGGGACGGGGACGGTTTAGGGTACAGGTTAGGGTACGACAATGGTTTAGGGTGAGTGTACGTTTTAAGGTATGGGTTAGTGTTAGCGTACGGGTTAGGTTTAGGGGACGGGTGAGTGTAAGGCTTCTGGTAAGGGTTAGGTTTACGGTTAGGGTTAGGGTTAGGGGACGGGGACGGGGACGTTTTAGGGCACAGGTTAGGGTACGACAACGGTTTAGGGTGAGCTTACGTGTTAGGGTACGGGTTAGTGTTCGCGTACGGGTTAGGATTAGGGGACGGGTGAGGGTAAGGCTTCGGGTAAGGGTTAGGGTTAGTGTTAGGTTTAGGGTTAGGGTTAGGGGACGGGGACGGTTTAGGGTACAGGTTAGTGTACGACAACGGTTTAGGGTGAGCGTACGTGTTAGGGTACGGGTTAGTGTTAGCGTACGGGTTAGGATTAGGTGACGGGTGAGGGTAAGGCTTCGGGTAAGGGTTAGGGTTAGGGATAGGGTTAGGGTTAGGGGACGGGGACGGGGACGGTTTAGGATACAGGTTACGGTATGTCAACGGTTTAGGGTGAGCGTACGGGTTAGGGAACGGGTTAGTGTTAGCGTACGGGTTAGGATTAGGGGACGGGTGAGTGTAAGGCTTCGGGAAACGGTTATGGTTAGGGTTAGGGTTAGGGTTAGGGTACGGGGACGGTTTAGGGTACAGGTTAGGGTACGACAACGATTTAGGGTGAGCGTACGTGTTAGGGTACGGGTTAGTGTTAGCGTAAGGGTTAGGATTAGGGGAAGGGTGAGGGTAATGCTTCGGGTAAGGGTTAGGGTTACGGTTAGGGGACGGGGACGGGGACGGGGACTGTTTAGGGTACAGGTTAGGGTACGACAACGGTTTAGGGTGAGCGTATGTGTTAGGGTACGGGTTAGGATTAGGGGACGGGTGAGGGTAAGGCTTCGGGTAAAGGTTAGGGTTAGGGTTAGGGTTAGGGTTAGGGGACGGGGATGGGGACGGTTTAGGGTACAGGTGAGGGTACGACAACGGTTTAGGGTGAGCGTACGTGTTAGGGTACGGGTTAGTGTTAGCGAACGGGTTAGGATTAGGGTACGGGTGAGGGTAAGGCTTCGGGAAAGGGTTAGGGTTAGGGTTAGGTTTAGGGTTAGGGGACGGGCACGGGGACGGTTTAGGGTACAGGTTAGGGTACGACAACGGTTTAGGGTGAGGGTACGTGTTAGGGTACGGGTTAGTGTTAGCGTACGGGTTGGGATTAGGGGACGGGTGAGGGTCAGGCTTCGGGTAAGGGTTACGGTTAGGGTTAGGGTTAGGGTTAGGGTTAGGGGATGGGGACGGTTTAGGATACAGGTTAGGGTACGACAACGGTTTAGGGTGAGCGTACATGTTATGGTACGGTTTAGTGTTAGCGTACGGGTTAGGATTAGGGGACGTGTGAGGGTAAGGCTTCGGGTAAGGGTTAGGGTTAGGTTTAGGGTTAGGTTTAGGGTTAGGGGACGGGGACGGGGACGGTTTAGGGTACAGGTTAGGGTACGACAACGGTTTAGGGTGAGCGTAAATGTTAGGGTACGGGTTAGTGTTAGCGTACGGGTTAGGATTAGGGGACGGGTGAGGGTAAGGCTTCGGGTAAGGGTTACGGTTATGGTTATGGTTAGGGTTAGGGTTAGGTGACGGGGACGGGGACGATTTAGGGTACAATTTAGGGTACGACAACTGTTAAGGGTGAGCGTACGTGTTAGGGTACGGGTTAGTGTTAGCGTACGGGTTAGGATTAGGGGACGGCTGAGGGTAAGGTTTCGGGTAAGGGTTAGGTTTAGGGTTAGGGTTAGGGATAAGGGACGGAGACGGTTTAGGATACAGGTTAGGGTACGACAACGGTTTAGTGTGAGCGTACGTGTTATGGCAAAGGTTAGTGTTAAGGTACGGGTTAGGATTAGGGGACGGGTGAGGGTAAGGCTTCGGGTAAGTGTTAGGGTTAGGGTTAGGGTTAGTGTTAGGGTTAGGGTTAGGGTTAGGGGACGGGGACCGTTTAGGGTACAGGTTAGGGTACGACAACGGTTTAGTGTGAGCGTACGTGTTAGGGTACGGGTTAGTGTTAGCGTACGGGTTAGGATTAGGGGACGGGTGAGTGTAAGGCTTCGGGTAAGGGTTAGGGTTAGGGTTAGGGTTAGGGTTAGGGTTAGGGGGCGGGGATGGTTTAGGGAACAGGTTAGGGTACGACAATGGTTTAGGGTGAGTGTACGTTTTAAGGTATGGGTTAGTGTTAGCGTACGGGTTAGGTTTAGGGGACGGGTGAGTGTAAGGCTTCTGGTAAGGGTTAGGTTTACGGTTAGGGTTAGGGTTAGGGGACGGGGACGGGGACGTTTTAGGGTACAGGTTAGGGTACGACAACGGTTTAGGGTGAGCTTACGTGTTAGGGTACGGGTTAGTGTTCGCGTACGGGTTAGGATTAGGGGACGGGTGAGGGTAAGGCTTCGGGTAAGGGTTAGGGTTAGTGTTAGGTTTAGGGTTAGGGTTAGGGGACGGGGACGGTTTAGGGTACAGGTTAGGGTACGACAACGGTTTAGGGTGAGCGTACGTGTTAGGGTACGGGTTAGTGTTAGCGTACGGGTGAGGATTAGGGGACGGGTGAGGGTAAGGCTTCGGGTAAGGGTTAGGGTTAGGGATAGGGTTAGGGTTAAGGGACGGGCACGGGGACGGTTTAGGGTACAGGTTAGGGTACGACAACGGTTTAGGTTGAGCGTAAGTGTTAGGGTACGGGTTAGTGTTAGCGTAGGGGTTAGGATTAGGGGACGGGTGAGGGTAAGACTTCGGGTAAGGGTTAGGGTTAGGGATAGGGTTAGGGGACGGGGACGGTTTAGGATACAGGTTAGGGTACGACAACGGTTTATTGTGAGTGTACGTGTTAGGGTTCGGTTTAGTGTTAGCGTACGGGTTAGGATTAGGGGATGGGTGAGGGTAAGGCTTCGGGTAAGGGTTAGGGTTAGGGTTTGAGTTAGGTTTAGGGTTAGGGGACGGAGACGGTTTAGGGTACAGTTTAGGGTACGACAACGGTTTAGGCTGAGCGTACGTGTTAGGGTACGTGTTAGTGTTAGCGTACGGGTTAGGATTAGGGGACGGGTGAGGGTAAGGCTTCGGGAAAGGGTTAGGGTTAGGGTTAGGGGTAGTGTTAGGGGACGGGCACGGGGACGGTTTAGGGTACAGGTTAGGGTACGACACCGGTTTAGGGTGAGGGTACGTGTTAGGGTAGGGGTTAGTGTTAGCATACGGGTTAGGATTAGAGGACGGGTTGGGTAAGGCTTCGGGTAAGGGTTAGGGTTAGGGTTAGGGTTAGGGTTAGGGTTAGGGGACGGGGACGGTTTAGGCTACAGGTTAGGGTACGACAACGGTTTAGGGTCAGCGTACCTGTTAGGGTACGGGTTAGTGTTAGCGTACGGGTTAGGATTAGGGGACGGGTGAGGGTAAGGCTTCTGGTAAGGGTTTGGGTTATGGTTAGGGTTAGGGTTAGGGTTACGGGACAGGGACGGTTTAGGGTACAGGTTAGGGTACGACAACGGTTTAGGGTGAGCGTACGTGTTAAGGTACGGGTTAGTGTTAGCGTACGGGTTAGGATTAGGGGACGGGTGAGTGTAAGGCTTCGGGTAAGGGTTAGGCTTAGGGTTAGGGTTAAGGTTAGGGGACGGGCACGGGGACGGTTTAGGGTACAGGTTAGGGTACGAAAACGGTTTAGGGTGAGCGTACGTGTTAGGGTATGGGTTAGTGTTTGCGTACGGGTTAGGAATAGGGGACGGGTGAGGGTAAGGCTTGGGGTAAGGGTTAGGGTTAGGGTTAGGGTTAGGGGACGGGGACGGGGACGGTTTAGGGTACAGGTTAGGGTACGACAACGGTTTAGGGTGAGCGTTCGTGTTAGGGTACGGGTTAGTGTTAGCGTAAGGTTGAGGATTAGGGGACGGGTGAGGGTAAGGCTTCGGGAAAGGGTTAGGGTTAGGGTTAGGGTTAGGGTTAAGGGACAGGGACGGGGACGGTTTAGTGTACAGGTTAGGGTACGACAACGGTTTAGGTTGAGCGTAAGTGTTAGGGTACGGGTTAGTGTTAGCGTACGGGTTAGGATTAGGGGACGGGTGAGGGTAAGACTTCGGGTAAGGGTTAGGGTTAGGGATAGGGTTAGGGGACGGGGACGGTTTAGGATACAGGTTAGGGTACGACAACGGTTTAGGGTGAGCGTACGTGTTAGGGTACGGTTTAGTGTTAGCGTATGGGTTAGGATTAGGGGACGGGTGAGGGTAAGGCTTCGGGTAATGGTTAGGGTTAGGGTTAGGGTTAGGTTTAGGGTTAGGGGATGGGGACGGGGACGGTTTAGGGTACAGGTTAGTGTACGACAACGGTTTAGGGTGAGCGTACGTGTTAGGGTACGGGTTAGTGTTAGCGTACGGGTTAGGATTCGGGGACGGGTGAGGGTAAGGCTTCGGGTAAGGGTTAGGGTTAGGGGTAGGGTTAGGGTTAGGGTTAGGTGACGGGGACGGGGATGATTTAGGGTACAGTTTAGGGTACGACAACGGTTTAGTGTGAGCGTACGTGTTAGGGCACAGGTTAGTGTTAGCGTACGGGTTAGGATTAGGGGACGGGTGAGGGTAAGGCTTCGGGTAAGTGTTAGGGTTAGGGTTAGGGTTAGGGTTAGGGTTAGGGTTAGGGGACGGGGACGGTTTAGGGTAGAGGTTAGGGTACGACAACGGTTTAGTGTGAGCGTACGTGTTAGGGTACGGGTTAGTGTTAGCGTACGGGTTAGGATTAGGGGACAGGTGAGGGTAAGGCTTCGGGTAAGGGTTAGGGTTAGGGTTAGGGTTAGGGTTAGGGTTAGTGGGCGGGGACGGTTTAGGGTACAGGTTAGGGTACGACAACGGTTTAGGGTGAGCGTACGTTTGGCGTACGGGTTAGTGTTAGCGTACGGTTTAGGATTAGGGGACGGTTGAGGGTAAGGCTTCGGATAAGGGTTAGGGTTAGGGTTAGGGTTAGGGGATGGGGATGGTGACGGTTTAGGGTACAGGTTAGGGTACGACAACGGTTTAGGGTGAGCGTACGTTTTAGGGTATGGGTTAGTGTTAGCGTACGGGTTAGGATTATGGGACGGGTGAGGGTAACGCTTCGGGTAAGTGTTAGGGTTAGGGTTAGGGTTAGGGTTAGGGGACGGGGACGGTTTGGGGTACAGGTTAGGGTACGACAATGGTTTAGGGTGAGCGTACGTGTTAGGGTACGGGTTAGTGTTAGCGTACGGGTTAGGTTTAAGGGACGGGTGAGTGTAAGGCTTCTGGTAAGGGTTAGGTTTATGGTTAGGGTTAGGGGACGGGGACGGTTTAGGGTACAGGTTAGGGTACGACAACGATTAAGGGTGAGCGTACGTGTTAGGGTACGGGTTAGTGTTAGCGCACGGGATAGGATTAGGGGACGGGTGAGGGTAAGGCTTCGGGTAAAGGTTAGGGTTAGGGTTAGGGTTAGGGTTAGGGTTAGGGGACGGGGACGGTTTAGGGTACAGGTTAGGGTACGTCAACTGTTTAGGGTGAGCGTACGTGTTAGGGTACGGGTTAGTGTTAGTGTACGGGTTAGGATTAGGGGACGGGTGAGGGTAAGGCTTCGGGTAAGGGTTAGGGTTAGGGTTAGGTTTAGGGTTAGGGTTCGGGGACGGTTTAGGATACAGGTTAGGGTACGACAACGATTTAGGATGAGCGTACGTGTTAGGGTACGGGTTAGTGTTAGCGTACGGGTTAGGATTATGGGACGGGTGAGGGTAAGGCTTCGGGTAAGGGTTAGGGTTAGGGTTAGGTTTAAGGTTAGGGGACGGGGAAGGTTTACGGTACAGGTTAGGCTGCGACAACGGTTTAGGGTGAGCGTACGTGTTAGGGTACGGGTTAGTGTTAGGGTACGGGTAAGGATTAGGGGACGGGTGAGGGTAAGGCTTCGGGTAAGGGTTAGGGTTAGGGTTAGGGTTAGGGTTAGGGTTAGGGGACGGGGACAGGGACGGTTTAGGGTACAGGTTAGGGTACGACAACGGTTTAGGGTGAGCGTACATGTTAGGGTATCGGTTAGTGTTAGCGTACGGGTTAGGATTAGGGGACGGGTGAGGGTAAGGCTTCGGGTAAGGGTTAGGGTTTGGGTTAGGGTTAGGGTTAGGGTTAAGGGACAGGGACGGTTTAGGGTACAGGTTAGTGTACGACAACGGTTTAGGGTGAGCGTACAGGTTAGGGTACGGGTTAGTGTTAGCGTACGGGTTAGGATTAGGAGACGGGTGAGGGTAAGGCTTCGGGAAAGGTTTAGGGTTAGGGTTAGGGTTAGGGTTAGGGGACGGGCACGGGGACGGTATAGGGTACAGGTTTGAGTACGACAACGGTTTAGGGTGAGCGTACGTGTTAGTGTACGCGTTAGTGTTAGCGTACGGTTTAGGATTAGGAGACGGGTGAGGGTAAGGCTTCGGGTAAGGGTTAGGGTTAGGGTTAGGGTTAGGGGACGGGGACGGTTTAGGGTACAAGTTAGGGTACGACAACGGTTTAGGGTGAGCGTACGTGTTAGGGTACGGGTTAGTGTTAGCGTACGGGTTAGGATTAGGGGACGGGTGAGGGTAAGGCTTCGGGTAAAGGTTAGGGTTAGGGTTAGTGTTAGGGTTAGCGGAAGGGGACGGGGACGGTTTAGGGTACAGGTTAGCGTACGACAACGGTTTAGGGTGAGCGTACGTGTTAGGGAACTGGTTAGTGTTAGCGTACGGGTTAGGATTAGGGGACGGGTGAGTGTAAGGCTTCGGGTAAGGGTTAGGATTAGGGTTAGGGTTAGGGTTAGGGTTAGGGGACGGGGACGGTTTAGGGTACAGGTTAGGGTACGTCAACGGTTTAGGGTGAGCGTACGTGTTAGGGTACGGTTTAGTGTTAGTGTACGGGTTAGGAATAGGGGACGGTTGAGGGTAAGGCTTCGGGTAAGGGTTAGGGTTAGGGTTAGGGTTAGGGTTAGGGTTCGGGGACGGTTTAGGGTACAGGTTAGGGTACGACAACGATTTATGGTGAGCGTACGTGTTAGGGTACGGGTTAGTGTTAGCGTACGGTTTAGGATTAGGGGACGGGTGAGGGTAAGGCTTCGGGTAAGGGTTAGGGTTAGGGTTAGGGTTAAGGTTAGGGGACGGGGACGGTTTACGGTACAGGTTAGGCTGCGACAACGGTTTAGGGTGAGCGTACGTGTTAGGGTACGGGTTAGTGTTAGTGTACGGGTTAGGATTAGGGGACGGGTGAGGGTAAGGCTTCGGGTAAGGGTTAGGGTTAGGGTTAGAGTTAGGGTTAGGGTTAGGGGACGGGTACAGGGACGGTTTAGGGTACAGGTTAGGGTACGACAACGGTTTAGGGTGAGCGTACATGTTAGGGTATCGGTTAGTGTTAGCGTCTGGGTTAGCATTAGGGGACGAGCGAGGGTAAGGCTTCGTGTAAGGGTTAGGGTTAGGGTTAGGGGACGGGGACGGGGACGGGGACGGGGACTGTTTAGGGTACAGGTTAGGGTACGTCAACGATTTAGGGTGAGCGTACGTGTTAGGGTACGTGTTAGTGTTAGCGTACGGGTTAGGATTAGAGGACGGTTGAGGGTAAGGCTTCGGGTAAAGGTTAGGGTTAGGGTTAGCGTTAGGGTTTGGGTTAGTGTTAAGGGACGGGGACGGGGACGGTTTAGGGTACAGGTTAGGGTACGACAACGGTTTAGGTTGAGCGTACGTGTTAGAGTACGGGTTAGTGTTAGCGTACGGGTTAGGATTAGGGGACGGGTGAGGGTAAGACTTCGTTTAAGGGTTAGCGTTAGGGTTAGGGTTAGGGGATGGGGACGGTATAGGATACAGGTTAGGGTACGACAACGGTTTAGGGTGAGCGTACATGTTATGGTACGGTTTAGTGTTAGCGTACAGGTTAGGATTAGGGGACGTGTGAGGGTAAGGCTTCGGGTAAGTGTTAGGGTTAGGTTTAGGGTTAGGTTTAGGGTTAGGGGACGGGGACGGGGACGGTTTAGGGTACAGGTTAGGGTACGACAACGGTTTAGGGTGAGCGTAAATGTTGGGGTACGGGTTAGTGTTAGCGTACGGGTTAGGATTAGGGGACGGGTGAGGGTAAGGCTTCGGGTAAGGGTTAGGGTTATGGTTAGGGTTAGGGTTAGGGTTAGGTGACGGGGACGGGGACGATTTAGGGTACAATTTAGGGTACGACAACTGTTAAGGGTGAGCGTACGTGTTAGGTTACGGGTTAGTGTTAGCGTACGGGTTAGGATTAGGGGACGGGTGAGGGTAAGGTTTCGGGTAAGGGTTAGGTTTAGGGTTAGGGTTAGGGATAAGGGACGGAGACGGTTTAGGATACAGGTTAGGGTACGACAACGGTTTAGTGTGAGCGTACGTGTTATGGCAAAGGTTAGTGTTAAGGTACGGGTTAGGATTAGGGGACGGGTGAGGGTAAGGCTTCGGGTAAGTGTTAGGGTTAGGGTTAGGGTTAGTGTTAGGGTTAGGGTTAGGGTTAGGGGACGGGGACCGTTTAGGGTACAGGTTAGGGTACGACAACGGTTTAGTGTGAGCGTACGTGTTAGGGTACGGGTTAGTGTTAGCGTACGGGTTAGGATTAGGGGACGGGTGAGTGTAAGGCTTCGGGTAAGGGTTAGGGTTAGGGTTAGGGTTAGGGTTAGGGTTAGGGGGCGGGGATGGTTTAGGGAACAGGTTAGGGTACGACAACGGTTTAGGGTGAGCGTACGTTTTGGTTACGGGTTAGTGTTACCGTACGGTTTAGGATTAGGGGACGGGTGAGGGTAAGGCTTCGGGTAAGGGTTAGGGTTAGGGTTAGGGTTAGGGTTAGGGGATGGGGACGGGAACGGTTTAGGGTACAGGTTAGGGTACGACAACGGTTTAGGGTGAGCGTACGTGTTAGGGTACGTGTTAGTGTTAGCGTACGGGTTAGGATTAGGGGACGGGTGAGGGTAAGGCTTCGGGTAAGGGTTAGGGTTAGGGTTAGGGTTAGGGTTAGGGGACGGGGACGGTTTAGGGTACAGGTTAGGGTACGACAATGGTTTAGGGTGAGTGTACGTTTTAAGGTATGGGTTAGTGTTAGCGTACGGGTTAGGTTTAGGGGACGGGTGAGTGTAAGGCTTCTGGTAAGGGTTAGGTTTACGGTTAGGGTTAGGGTTAGGGGACGGGGACGTTTTAGGGCACAGGTTAGGGTACGACAACGGTTTAGGGTGAGCTTACGTGTTAGGGTACGGGTTAGTGTTCGCGTACGGGTTAGGATTAGGGGACGGGTGAGGGTAAGGCTTCGGGTAAGGGTTAGGGTTAGTGTTAGGTTTAGGGTTAGGGTTAGGGGACGGGGACGGTTTAGGGTACAGGTTAGTGTACGACAACGGTTTAGGGTGAGCGTACGTGTTAAGGTAAGGGTTAGTGTTAGCGTACGGGTTAGGATTAGGGGACGGGTGAGGGTAAGGCTTCGGGTAAGGGTTAGGGTTAGGGATAGGGTTAGGGTTAGGGGACGGGGACGGGGACGGTTTAGGATACAGGTTACGGTATGTCAACGGTTTAGGGTGAGCGTACGGGTTAAGGAACGGGTTAGTGTTAGCGTACGGGTTAGGATTAGGGGACGGGTGAGTGTAAGGCTTCGGGAAAGGGTTATGGTTAGGGTTAGGGTTAGGGTTAGGGTACGGGGACGGTTTAGGGTACAGGTTAGGGTACGACAACGATTTAGGCTGAGCGTACGTGTTAGGGTACGGGTTAGTGTTAGCGTACGGGTTAGGATTAGGGGAAGGGTGAGGGTAATGCTTCGGGTAAGGGTTAGGGTTACGGTTAGGGGACGGGGACGGGGACGGGGATGGGGACTGTTTAGGGTACAGGTTAGGGTACGACAACGGTTTAGGGTGAGCGTATGTGTTAGGGTACGGGTTAGGATTAGGGGACGGGTGAGGGTAAGGCTTCGGGTAAAGGTTAGGGTTAGGGTTAGGGTTAGGGTTAGGGGACGGGGATGGGGACGGTTTAGGGTACAGGTTAGGGTACGACAACGGTTTAGGGTGAGCGTACGTGTTAGGGTACGGGTTAGTGTTAGCGTACGGGTTAGGATTAGGGTACGGGTGAGGGTAAGGCTTCGGGAAAGGGTTAGGGTTAGGGTTAGGTTTAGGGTTAGGGGACGGGCACGGGGACGGTTTAGGGTACAGGTTAGGGTACGACAACGGTTTAGGGTGAGGGTACGTGTTAGGGTACGGGTTAGTGTTAGCGTACGGGTTGGGATTAGGGGACGGGTGAGGGTCAGGCTTCGGGTAAGGGTTACGGTTAGGGTTAGGGTTAGGGTTAGGGTTAGGGGATGGGGACGGTTTAGGATACATGTTAGGGTACGACAACGGTTTAGGGTGAGCGTACATGTTATGGTACGGTTTAGTGTTAGCGTACGGGTTAGGATTAGGGGACGTGTGAGGGTAAGGCTTTGGGTAAGGGTTAGGGTTAGGTTTAGGGTTAGGTTTAGGGTTAGGGGACGGGGACGGGGACGGTTTAGGGTACAGGTTAGGGTACGACAACGGTTTAGGGTGAGCGTAAATGTTAGGGTACGGGTTAGTGTTAGCGTACGGGTTAGGATTAGGGGACGGGTGAGGGTAAGGCTTCGGGTAAGGGTTAGGGTTATGGTTAGGGTTAGGGTTAGGGTTAGGTGACGGGGACGGGGACGATTTAGGGTACAATTTAGGGTACGACAACTGTTAAGGGTGAGCGTACGTGTTAGGGTACGGGTTAGTGTTAGCGTACGGGTTAGGATTAGGGGACGGGTGAGGGTAAGGTTTCGGGTAAGGGTTAGGTTTAGGGTTAGGGTTAGGGATAAGGGACGGAGACGGTTTAGGTTACAGGTTAGGGTACGACAACGGTTTAGTGTGAGCGTACGTGTTATGGCAAATGTTAGTGTTAAGGTACGGGTTATGATTAGGGGACGGGTGAGGGTAAGGCTTCGGGTAAGTGTTAGGGTTAGGGTTAGGGTTAGTGTTAGGGTTAGGGTTAGGGTTAGGGGACGGGGACCGTTTAGGGTACAGGTTAGTGTACGACAGCGGTTTAGTGTGAGCGTACGTGTTAGGGTACGGGTTAGTGTTAGCGTACGGGTTAGGATTAGGGGACGGGTGAGTGTAAGGCTTCGGGTAAGGGTTAGGGTTAGGGTTAGGGTTAGGGTTAGGGTTAGGGGGCGGGGATGATTTAGGGAAAAGGTTAGGGTACGACAACGGTTTAGGGTGAGCGTACGTTTTGGGTACGGGTTAGTGTTACCGTACGGTTTAGGATTAGGGGACGGGTGAGGGTAAGGCTTCGGGTAAGGGTTAGGGTTAGGGTTAGGGTTAGGGTTAGGGGATGGGGACGGGTACGGTTTAGGGTACAGGTTAGGGTACGACAACGGTTTAGGGTGAGCGTACGTGTGAGGGTACGTGTTAGTGTTAGCGTACGGGTTAGGATTAGGGGACGGGTGAGGGTAAGGCTTCGGGTAAGGGTTAGGGTTAGGGTTAGGGTTAGGGTTAGGGGACGGGGACGGTTTAGGGTACAGGTTAGGGTACGACAATGGTTTAGGGTGAGTGTACGTTTTAAGGTATGGGTTAGTGTTAGCGTACGGGTTAGGTTTAGGGGACGGGTGAGTGTAAGGCTTCTGGTAAGGGTTAGGTTTACGGTTAGGGTTAGGGTTAGGGGACGGGGACGGGGACGTTTTAGGGTACAGGTTAGGGTACGACAACGGTTTAGGGTGAGCTTACGTGTTAGGGTACGGGTTAGTGTTCACGTACGGGTTAGGTTTAGGGGACGGGTGAGGGTAAGGCTTCGGGTAAGGGTTAGGGTTATTGTTAGGTTTAGGGTTAGGGTTAGGGGACGGGGACGGTTTAGGGTACAGGTTAGGGTACGACAACGGTTTAGGGTGAGCGTACGTGTTAGGGTACGGGTTAGTGTTAGCGTACGGGTTAGGATTAGGGGACGGGTGAGGGTAAGGCTTCGGGTAAGGGTTAGGGTTAGGGATAGGGTTAGGGTTAGGGGACGGGGACGGGGACGGTTTAGGGTACAGGTTAGGGTATGTCAACGGTTTAGGGTGAGCGTACGGGTTAGGGAACGGGTTAGTGTTAGCGTACGGGTTAGGATTAGGGGACGGGTGAGTGTAAGGCTTCGGGAAAGGGTTATGGTTAGGGTTAGGGTTAGGGTTAGGGTACGGGGACGGTTTAGGGTACAGGTTAGGGTACGACAACGATTTAGGGTGAGCGTACGTGTTTGGGTACGGGTTAGTGTTAGCGTACGGATTAGGATTAGGGGAAGGGTGAGGGTAATGCTTCGGGTAAGGGTTAGGGTTACGGTTAGGGGACGGGGACGGGGACGGGGACGGGGACGGTTTAGGGTACAGGTTAGGGTACGACAACGGTTTAGGGTTAGCGTATGTGTTAGGGTACGGTTTAGGATTAGGGGACGGGGGAGGGTAAGGCTTCGGGTAAAGGTTATGGTTAGGGTTAGGGTTAGGGTTAGGGGACGGGGATGGGGACGGTTTAGGGTACAGGTTAGGGTACGACAACGGTTTAGGGTGAGCGTACGTGTTAGGGTACGGGTTAGTGTTAGCGTAAGGGTTAGGATTAGGGGACGGGTGAGTGTAAGGCTTCGGGTAAGGGTTAGGGTTAGGGTTAGGGTTAGGGTTAGGGGACGGGGACGGTTTAGGGTACAGGTTAGGGTACGTCAACGGTTTATGGTGAGCGTACGTGTTAGGGTACGGTTAGTGTTAGTGTACGGGTTAGGATTAGGGGACGGGTGAGGGTAAGGCTTCGGGTAAGTGTTAGGGTTATGGTTAGGGTTTGGGTTAGGGGACGGGGACGGTTTAGGGTACAGGTTAGGGTACGACAACGGTTTAGGGTGAGCGTACATGTTAGGGTACGGCTTAGTGTTAGCGTACGGGTTAGGATTAGGGGACGGGTGAGGGTAAGGCTTCGGGAAAGGGTTACGGTTAGGGTTAGAGTTAGGGTTAGGGGACGGGCACGGGGACGGTTTAGGGTACAGGTTACGGTACGACACCGGTTTAGGGTGAGGGTACGTGTTCGGGTACGGGTTAGTGTTAGCGTACGGGTTAGGATTAGGGGACGGGTGAGTGTAAGGCTTCGGGTAAGGATTAGGGTTAGGGTTAGTGTTAGGGTTAGAGATAGGGGACGGGGACGGTTTAGGGTACAGGTTAGGGTACGACAACGGTTTAGGGTGAGCGTACGTGTTAGGGTACGTGGTAGTGTTAGCGTACGGGTTAGGATTAGGGGACGGGTGAGTGTTAGGCTTCGGGTAAGGCTTAGGGTTAGGGTTAGGGTTAGGGTTAGGGTTAGGTGACGGGGATGGTTTAGGGTACAGGTTAGGGTATGACAACGGTTTAGGGTGAGCGTACGTGTTAGGGTACGGGTTAGTGTTAGCGTACGGGTTAGGATTAGGGGACGGGTGAGGGTAAGGCTTCGGGTAAGGGTTAGGGTTAGGGTTAGGGTTAGGGTTAGGGTTAGGGTTAGGGTACGGGGACGGTTTAGGGTACAGGTTAGGGTACGACAACGATTTAGGGTGAGCGTACGTGTTAGGGTACGGGTTAGTGTTAGCGTACGGGTTAGGATTAGGGGAAGGGTGAGGGTAATGCTTCGGGTAAGGGTTAGGGTTACGTTTAGGGGACGGGGACGGGGACGGGGACGGGGACGGTTTAGGGTACAGGTTAGGGTACGACAACGGTTTAGGGTGAGCGTATGTGTTAGGGTACGGGTTAGGATTAGGGGACGGGTGAGGGTAAGGCTTCGGGTAAAGGTTAGGGTTAGGGTTAGGGTTAGGGTTAGGGGGCGGGGATGGGGTCGGTTTAGGGTACAAGTTAGGGTACGACAACGGTTTAGGGTGAGCGTACGTGTTAGGGTACGGGTTAGTGTTAGCGTACGGGTTAGGATTAGGGGACGCGTGAGTGTAAGGCTTCGGGTAAGGGTTAGGGTTAGGGTTAGGGTTAGGGTTAGGGGACGGGGACGGTTTAGGGTACAGGTTAGGGTACGTCAACGGTTTATGGTGAACGTACGTGTTACGGTACGGTTAGTGTTAGTGTACGGGTTAGGATTAGGGGACGGGTGAGGGTAAGGCTTCGGGTAAGTGTTAGGGTTATGGTTAGGGTTAGGGTTAGGGGACGGGGACGGTTTAGGGTACAGGTTAGGGTACGACAACGGTTTAGGGTGAGCGTACGTGTTAGGGTATGGCTTAGTGTTAGCGTACGGTTTAGGATTAGGGGACGGGTTAGGGTAAGGCTTCGGGTAAGGGTTAGGGTTAGGGTTAGGGGACGGGGACGGTTTAGGCTACAGGTTAGGGTACGACAACGGTTTAGGGTGAGCGTACGTTTTAGGGTACGGATTAGTGTTAGCGTACGGGTTAGGATTAGGGGAAGGGTGAGTTTAAGGCTTCGGGTAAGGGTTAGGGTTAGGGTTAGGGTTAGGGGACGGGCACGGGGATGGTTTAGGGTACAGGTTAGTGTACGACAACGGTTTAGGGTGAGCGTACGTGTTAGGGTATGGGTTAGTGTTAGCGTACGGGTTAGGATTACGGGACGGGTGAGGGTAAGGCTTCGGGTAAGGGTTAGGGTTAGGGTTAGGGTTAGGGTTAGGGTTAGGGTTAGGGGATGGGGACGGTTTAGGATACAGGTTAGGGTACGACAACGGTTTAGGGTGAGCGTACATGTTATGGTACGGTTTAGTGTTAGCGTACGGGTTAGGATTAGGGGACGTGTGAGGGTAACGCTTCGGGTAAGGGTTAGGGTTAGGTTTAGGGTTAGGTTTAGGGTTAGGGGACGGGGACGGGGACGGTTTAGGGTACAGGTTAGGGTACGACAACGGTTTAGGGTGAGCGTAAATGTTAGGGTACGGGTTAGTGTTAGCGTACGGGTTAGGATTAGGGGACGGGTGAGGGTAAGGCTTCGGGTAAGGGTTAGGGTTATGGTTAAGGTTAGGGTTAGGGTTAGGTGACGGGGACGGGGACGATTTAGGGTACAATTTAGGGTACGACCACTGTTAAGGGTGAGCGTACGTGTTAGGGTACGGGTTAGTGTTAGCGTACGGGTTAGGATTAGGGGACGGGTGAGGGTAAGGTTTCGGGTAAGGGTTAGGTTTAGGGTTAGGGTTAGGGATAAGGGACGGAGACGGTTTAGGATACAGGTTAGGGTACGACAACGGTTTAGTGTGAGCGTACGTGTTATGGCAAAGGTTAGTGTTAAGGTACGGGTTAGGATTAGGGGACGGGTGAGGGTAAGGCTTCGGGTAAGTGTTAGGGTTAGGGTTAGGGTTAGTGTTAGGGTTAGGGTTAGGGTTAGGGGACGGGGACCGTTTAGGGTACAGGTTAGGGTACGACAACGGTTTAGTGTGAGCGTACGTGTTAGGGTACGGGTTAGTGTTAGCGTACGGGTTAGGATTAGGGGACGGGTGAGTGTAAGGCTCCGGGTAAGGGTTAGGGTTAGGGTTAGGGTTAGGGTTAGGGTTAGGGGGCGGGGATGGTTTAGGGAAAAGGTTAGGGTACGACAACGGTTTAGAGTGAGCGTACGTTTTGGGTACGGGTTAGTGTTACCGTACGGTTTAGGATTAGGGGACGGGTGAGGGTAAGGCTTCGGGTAAGGGTTAGGGTTAGGGTTAGGGTTAGGGTTAGGGGATGGGGACGGGTACGGTTTAGGGTACAGGTTACGGTACGACAACGGTTTAGGGTGAGCGTACGTGTTAGGGTACGTGTTAGTGTTAGCGTACGGGTTAGGATTAGGGGACGGGTGAGGGTAAGGCTTCGGGTAAGGGTTAGGGTTAGGGTTAGGGTTAGGGTTAGGGGACGGGGACGGTTTAGGGTACAGGTTAGGGTACGACAATGGTTTAGGGTGAGTGTACGTTTTAAGGTATGGGTTAGTGTTAGCGTACGGGTTAGGTTTAGGGGACGGGTGAGTGTAAGGCTTCTGGTAAGGGTTAGGTTTACGGTTAGGGTTAGGGTTAGGGGACGGGGACGGGGACGTTTTAGGGTACAGGTTAGGGTACGACAACGGTTTAGGGTGAGCTTACGTGTTAGGGTACGGGTTAGTGTTCGCGTACGGGTTAGGATTAGGGGACGGGTGAGGGTAAGGCTTCGGGTAAGGGTTAGGGTTAGTGTTAGGTTTAGGGTTAGGGTTAGGGGACGGGGACGGTTTAGGGTACAGGTTAGGGTACGACAACGGTTTAGGGTGAGCGTACGTGTTAGGGTACGGGTTAGTGTTAGCGTACGGGTTAGGATTAGGGGACGGGTGAGGGTAAGGCTTCGGGTAAGGGTTAGGGTTAGGGATAGGGTTAGGGTTAGGGGACGGGGACGGTTTAGGGTACAGGTTAGGGTATGTCAACGGTTTAGGGTGAGCGTACGGGTTAGGGAACGGGTTAGTGTTAGCGTACGGGTTAGGATTAGGGGACGGGTGAGTGTAAGGCTTCGGGAAAGGGTTATGGTTAGGGTTAGGGTTAGGGTTAGGGTACGGGGACGGTTTAGGGTACAGGTTAGGGTACGACAACGATTTAGGGTGAGCGTACGTGTTAGGGTACGGGTTAGTGTTAGCGTACGGGTTAGGATTAGGGGAAGGGTGAGGGTAATGCTTCGGGTAAGGGTTAGGGTTACGGTTAGGGGACGGGGACGGGGACGGGGATGGGGACTGTTTAGGGTATAGGTTAGGGTACGACAACGGTTTAGGGTGAGCGTATGTGTTAGGGTACGGGTTAGGATTAGGGGACGGGTGAGGGTAAGGCTTCGGGTAAAGGTTAGGGTTAGGGTTAGGGTTAGGGTTAGGGGACGGGGATGGGGACGGTTTAGGGTACAGGTTAGGGTACGACAACGGTTTAGGGTGAGCGTACGTGTTAGGGTACGGGTTAGTGTTAGCGTACGGGTTAGGATTAGGGGACGTGTGAGTGTAAGGCTTCGGGTAAGGGTTAGGGTTAGGGTTAGGGTTAGGGTTAGGGGACGGGGACGGTTTAGGGTACAGGTTAGGGTACGTCAACGGTTTTTGGTGAGCGTACGTGTTAGGGTACGGTTAGTGTTAGTGTACGGGTTAGGATTAGGGGACGGGTGAGGGTAAGGCTTCGGGTAAGTGTTAGGGTTATGGTTAGGGTTAGGGTTAGGGGACGGGGACGGTTTAGGGTACAGGTTAGGGTACGACAACGGTTTAGGGTGAGCGTACGTGTTAGGGTACGGCTTAGTGTTAGCGTACGGGTTAGGATTAGGGGACGGGTGAGGGTAAGGCTTCGGGTAAGGGTTAGGGTTAGGGTTAGGGTTAGGGTTAGGGTTAGGGTTAGGGTTAGGGTACGGGGACGGTTTAGGGTACAGGTTAGGGTACGACAACGATTTAGGGTGAGCGTACGTGTTTGGGTACGGGTTAGTGTTAGCGTACGGATTAGGATTAGGGGAAGGGTGAGGGTAATGCTTCGGGTAAGAGTTAGGGTTACGGTTAGGGGACGGGGACGGGGACGGGGACGGGGACGGTTTAGGGTACAGGTTAGGGTACGACAACGGTTTAGGGTTAGCGTATGTGTTAGGGTACGGTTTAGGATTAGGGGACGGGGGAGGGTAAGGCTTCGGGTAAAGGTTATGGTTAGGGTTAGGGTTAGGGTTAGGGGACGGGGATGGGGACGGTTTAGGGTACAGGTTAGGGTACGACAACGGTTTAGGGTGAGCGTACGTGTTAGGGTACGGGTTAGTGTTAGCGTAAGGGTGAGGATTAGGGGACGGGTGAGTGTAAGGCTTCGGGTAAGGGTTAGGGTTAGGGTTAGGGTTAGGGTTAGGGGACGGGGACGGTTTAGGGTACAGGTTAGGGTACGTCAACAGTTTATGGTGAGCGTACGTGTTAGGGTACGGTTAGTGTTAGTGTACGGGTTAGGATTAGGGGACGGGTGAGGGTAAGGCTTCGGGTAAGTGTTAGGGTTATGGTTAGGGTTTGGGTTAGGGGACGGGGACGGTTTAGGGTACAGGTTAGGGTACGACAACGGTTTAGGGTGAGCGTACATGTTAGGGTACGGCTTAGTGTTAGCGTACGGGTTAGGATTAGGGGACGGGTGAGGGTAAGGCTTCGGGAAAGGGTTACGGTTAGGGTTAGAGTTAGGGTTAGGGGACGGGCACGGGGACGGTTTAGGGTACAGGTTAGGGTACGACACCGGTTTAGGGTGAGGGTACGTGTTCGGGTACGGGTTAGTGTTAGCGTACGGGTTAGGATTAGGGGACGGGTGAGTGTAAGGCTTTGGGTAAGGATTAGGGTTAGGGTTAGTGTTAGGGTTAGGGATAGGGGACGGGGACGGTTTAGGGTACAGGTTAGGGTACGACAACGGTTTAGGGTGAGCGTACGTGTTAGGGTACGTGGTAGTGTTAGGGTACGGGTTAGGATTAGGGGACGGGTGAGTGTTAGGCTTCGGGTAAGGCTTAGGGTTAGGGTTAGGGTTAGGGTTAGGGTTAGGTGACGGGGATGGTTTAGGGTACAGGTTAGTGTACGACAACGGTTTAGGGTGAGCGTACGTGTTAGGGTACGGGTTAGTGTTAGCGTACGGGTTAGGATTAGGGGACGGGTGAGGGTAAGGCTTCGGGTAAGGGTTAGGGTTAGGGTTAGGGTTAGGGTTAGGGTTAGGGTTAGGGTTAGGGTACGGGGACGGTTTAGGGTACAGGTTAGGGTACGACAACGATTTAGGGTGAGCGTACGTGTTAGGGTACGGGTTAGTGTTAGCGTACGGGTTAGGATTAGGGGAAGGGTGAGGGTAATACTTCGGGTAAGGGTTAGGGTTACGTTTAGGGGACGGGGACGGGGACGGGGACGGGGACGGTTTAGGGTACAGGTTAGGGTACGACAACGGTTTAGGGTGAGCGTATGTGTTAGGGTACGGGTTAGGATTAGGGGACGGGTGAGGGTAAGGCTTCGGGTAAAGGTTAGGGTTAGGGTTAGGGTTAGGGTTAGGGGGCGGGGATGGGGTCGGTTTAGGGTACAAGTTAGGGTACGACAACGGTTTAGGGTGAGCGTACGTGTTAGGGTACGGGTTAGTGTTAGCGTACGGGTTAGGATTAGGGGACGTGTGAGTGTAAGGCTTCGGGTAAGGGTTAGGGTTAGGGTTAGGGTTAGGGTTAGGGGACGGGGACGGTTTAGGGTACAGGTTAGGGTACGTCAACGGTTTATGGTGAACGTACGTGTTACGGTACGGTTAGTGTTAGTGTACGGGTTAGGATTAGGGGACGGGTGAGGGTAAGGCTTCGGGTAAGTGTTAGGGTTATGGTTAGGGTTAGGGTTAGGGGACGGGGACGGTTTAGGGTACAGGTTAGGGTACGACAACGGTTTAGGGTGAGCGTACGTGTTAGGGTATGGCTTAGTGTTAGCGTACGGTTTAGGATTAGGGGACGGGTTAGGGTAAGGCTTCGGGTAAGGGTTAGGGTTAGGGTTAGGGGACGGGGACGGTTTAGGCTACAGGTTAGGGTACGACAACGGTTTAGGGTGAGCGTACGTGTTAGGGTACGGGTTAGTGTTAGCGTACGGGATAGGATTAGGGGAAGGGTGAGTTTAAGGCTTCGGGTAAGGGTTAGGGTTAGGGTTAGGGTTAGGGGACGGGCACGGGGATGGTTTAGGGTACAGGTTAGTGTACGACAACGGTTTAGGGTGAGCGTACGTGTTAGGGTATGGGTTAGTGTTAGCGTACGGGTTAGGATTAGGGGACGGGTGAGGGTAAGGCTTCGGGTAAGGGTTAGGGTTAGGTTTAGGGTTAGGGTTAGGGGATGGGGACGGGGACGGTTTAGGGTACAGGTTAGGGTACGACAACGGTTTAGGGTGAGCGTACGTGTTAGGGTACGTGGTAGTGTTAGCGTACGGGTTAGGATTAGGGGACGGGTGAGGGTTAGGCTTCGGGTAAGGCTTAGGGTTAGGGTTAGGGTTAGGGTTAGGGTTAGGTGACGGGGATGGTTTAGGGTACAGGTTAGGGTACGACAACGGTTTAGGGTGAGCGTACGTGTTAGGGTACGGGTTAGTGTTAGCGTACGGGTTAGGATTAGGGGACGGGTGAGGGTAAGGCTTCGGGTAAGGGTTAGGGTTAGGGTTAGGGTTAGGGTTAGGGTTAGGGGACGGGGATGGTTTAGGGTACATATTAGGGTACGACAACGTTTTAGGGTGAGCGTACGTGTTAGGGTACGGGTTAGTGTTAGCGTACGGGTTAGGATTAGGGGACGGGTGATGGTAAGGCTTCGGGTCAGCGTTAGGGTTAGGGTTAGGGTTAGGTTTAGGGTTAGGGGACGGGGACGGTTTAGGGTACAGTTTAGGGTACGAAAACGATTTAGGGTGAGCGTACGTGTTAGGGTACGGGTTAGTGTTAGCGTACGGGTTAGGATTATGGGACGGGTGAGGGTAAGGCTTCGGGTAAGGGTTAGGGTTAGGGTTAGGGTTAGGGGACGGGGACGGTTTAGGGTACATGTTAGGGTACGACAACGGTTTAGGGTGAACGTACGTTTTAGGGTACGGGTTAGTGTTAGCGTACGGGTTAGGATTAGGGGACGGTTGAGTGTAAGGCTTCGGGTAAGGGTTAGGGTTAGTGTTAGGGTTAGGGGACGGGGACGGGGACGGTTTAGGGTACAGGTTAGGTTACGACAACGGTTTAGGGTGAGCATACGTGTTAGGGTACGGGTTAGTGTTAGCGTACGGGATAGGATTAGGGGACGGGTGAGGGTAAGGCTTTGGGTAAGGGTTAGGGTTAGGGTTATGGTTAGGGTTAGGGTTAGGGGACGGGGACAGGGACGGTTTAGGGTACAGGTTAGGGTAGGACAACGGTTTAGGGTGAGCGTACATGTTAGTGTATGGTTTAGTGTTAGCGTACGGGTTAGGATTAGGGGACGGGTTAGGGTAAGGCTTCGGGTAAGGGTTAGGGTTAGGGTTAGGGTTATGGTTAGGGGACGGGGACGGTTTAGGGTACAGGTTAGGGTACGACAACGGTTTAGGGTGAGCGTAGGTGTTAGGGTACAGATTAGAGTTAGCGTACGTGTTAGGATTAAGGGACGGGTGAGGGTAAGGCTTCGGGTAAGGGTTAGGGTTAGGGTTAGGGTTGGGGTTAGAGTTAGGGGACGGGGACGGTGTAGGGTACAGGTTAGGGTAGGACAACAGTTTAGGTTGAGCGTACATGTTAGGGTACGGGTTAATGTTAGCGTACGGGTTAGGATTAGGGGATGGGTGAGGGTAAGGCTTAGGGTAAAGGTTAGGGTTAGTGTTAGGGGACGGGGACGGTTTAGGGTACAAGTTAGGGTACGTCAACGGTTTAGGGTGAGCGTACGTGTTAGGGTACGGGTTAGTGTTAGCGTACGGGTGAGGATTAGGGGACGGGTGTGTGTAAGGCTTCGGGTAAGGGTTAGGATTAGGATTAGGGTTAGGGTTAGGATTAGGGGACGGGGACGGTTTAGGGTACAGGTTAGGGTACGACAACGGTTTAGGGTGAGCGTACGTGTTAGGGTACGGGTTAGTGTTAGCGTACGGGTTAGGATTAGGGGACGGGTGAGGGTAAGGCTTCGGGAAAGGGTTAGGGTTAGGGTTAGGTTTAGGGTTAGGGGACGGGCACGGGGACGGTTTAGGGTACAGGTAAGGGTACGACAATGGTTTAGGGTGAGGGTACGTGTTAGGGTACGGGTTAGTGTTAGCGTACGGGTTAGGATTAGGGGACGGGTGAGGGTAAGGCTTCGGGAAAGGGTTAGCGTTAGGGTTAGGGTTAGGGTTAGGGGACGGGGACAGTTTAGGGTACAGGTTAGGGTACGACAATGGTTTAGGGTGAGCGTACGTGTTAGGGTACGGGTTAGTGTTAGCGTACGGGTTAGGATTAGGGGACGGGTGAGGGTAAGGCTTCGGGTAAGGGTTAGGGTTAGGGTTAGGGTTAGGGGACGGGGACGGTTTAGGGTACAGGTTAGGGTACGACAACGGTTTAGGGTGAGCGTACGTGTTAGGGTACGGGTTAGTGTTAGCGTACGGGTTAGGATTAGGGGACGGGTGAGGGTAAGGCTTCGGGTAAGGGTTAGGGTTAGGTTTAGGGTTAGGGTTAGGCTTAGGGGACGGGGACGGTTTAGGGTACAGGTTAGTTTACGACAACGGTTTAGGGTGAGCGTACGTGTTAGGGTACGGTTTAGTGTTAGCGTACGGGTTAGGATTAGGGTACGGCTGAGGGTAAGGCTTCGGGTTAGGGTTAGGGTTAGGGTTAGGGTTGGGGTTGGGGTTAGGGTTAGGGGACGGGGACGGTGTAGGGTACATTTTAGGGTACGACAACGGTTTAGGGTGAGCGTACGTGTTAGGGTACGGGTTAGTGTTAGCGTACGGGTTAGGATTAGGGGACGGGTGAGGGTAAGGCTTCGGGTAAAGTTTAGGGTTAGGCTTAGGGTTAGGGGACGGGGACGGGGACGGGGATGGTTGAGGGTACAGGTTAGGGTACGACAACGGTTTAGGGTGAGCGTACGTGTTAGGGTACGGGTTAGTGTTAGCGTACGGGTTAGGATTAGGGGACGGGTGAGTGTAAGGCTTCGGGTAAGGGTTAGGGTTAGGGTTAGGGTTAGGGTTAGGGGACGGGGACGGTTTAGGGTACAGGTTAGTGTACGTCAACGGTTTAGGGTGAGCGTTCGTGTTAGGGTACGGGTTAGTGTTAGTGTACGGGTTAGGATTAGGGGACGGGTGAGGGTAAGGCTTCGGGTAAGGGTTAGGGTTAGGGTTAGAGTTAGGGTTAGGGTTAGGGGACGGGGACGGTTTAGGGTACAGGTTAGGGTACGACATCTGTTTAGGTTGAGTGTACGTGTTAGGGTACGGGTTAGTGTTAGCGTACGGGTTAGGATTAGGGGACGGGTGAGGGTAAGGCTTCGGGTAAGGGTTAGGGTTAGGGTTAGGGTTAGGGTTAGGGGACGGGGACGGTTTAGGGTACAGGTTAGGGTACGACAAAGGTTTAGACTGAGTGTACGTGTTAGGGTACTGGTTAGTGTTAGCGTACGGGTGAGGATTAGGGGACGGGTGAGTGTAAGGCTTCGGGTAAGGGTTAGGGTTAGGGTTAGGGTTAGGGTTAGGGTTAGGGTTAGGGTTAGGGTTAGGGTTAGGGGACGGGGACGGTTTAGGGTACAGGTTAGGTTACGACAACGGTTTAGGGTGAGCGTACGTGTTACGGTAAGGGTTAGTGTTAGCGTACGGGTTAGGATTAGGGGACAGCTGAGGGTAAGGCTTCGGGAAAGTGTTAGCGTTAGGGTTAGGGTTAGGGTTAGGGGACGGGCACGGGGACGGTTTAGGGTACAGGTTAGGGTACGACAACGGTTTAGGGTGAGGGTACGTGTTAGGGTACGGGTTAGTGTTAGCGTACGGGTTAGGATTAGGGGACGGTTTAGGGTAAGGCTTCGGGTAAGGGTTAGGGTTAGGGTTAGGGTTAGGGTTAGGGGACGGGGACGGTTTAGGGTACAGGTTAGGCTACGACAACGGTTTAGGGTGAGCGTACGTGTTAGGGTACGGGTTAGTGTTAGCGTACGGGTTAGGATTAGGGGACTGGTGAGGGTAAGGCTTCGGGTAAGGGTTAGGGTTAGGCTTAGGGTTAGCGTTAGGGGATTGGGACGGTTTAGGGTACAGGTTAGGGTACGACAACGGTTTAGGGTGAGCGTACGTGTTAGGGTAAGGGTTAGTGTTAGCGTAAGGTTTAGGATTAGGGGACGGGTGAGTGTAAGGCTTCGGGTAAGGGTTAGGGTTAGGGTTAGGGTTAGTGTTAGGGTTAGGGGACGGGGACGGTTTAGGGTACAGGTTAGGGTACGACAACGGTTTATGGTGAGTGTAGGTGTTAGGGTATGGGTTAGTGTTAGCATACGGGTTAGGATTAGGGGACGGGTGAGGGTAAGGCTTCAGGTAAGGGTTAGGGGACGGGGACGGGGACGGGGACGGGGACGGTTTAGTGTATAGGTTAGGGTACGACAACGGTTTAGGGTGAGCGTACGTGTTAGGGTACGGGTTAGTGTTAGCGTACGGGTTAGGTTTAGGGGACGGGTGAGGGTAAGGCTTCGGGTAAGGGTTAGGGTTAGGGTTAAGGTTAGGGGACGGGGACGGGGACAGGGACGGTTTAGGGTACAGGTTAGGCTACGACAACGGTTTAGGGTGAGCGTATGTGTTAGGTTACGGGTTAGTGTTAGCGTACGGTTTAGGAATAGGGGACGGGTGAGGGTAACGCTTCGGGTAAGGGTTAGGGTTAGGGTTAGGGTTAGGGTTAGGGGACGGGGACGGTTTAAGGTACAGGTTAGGGTACGACAACGGTTTAGGGTGAGCGTACGTGTTAGGGTACGGGTTAGTGTTAGCGTACGGGTTAGGATTAGGGGACGGGTGAGTGTTAGGCTTCGGGTAAGGGTTAGGGTTAGGGTTAGGGTTAGGTTTAGGGTTAGGAGACGGGGACGGTTTAGGGTACAGGTTAGTGTACGACAACAGTTTAGGGTGAGCGTACCTGTTAGGGTACAGGTTAGTGTTAGCGTACGGGTTAGGATTAGGGTACGGGTGAGGGTAAGGCTTCGGGTAAGGGTTAGGGTTAGGGTTAGGGTTAGGTTTAGGGTTAGGGTTAGGGGACGGGGAAGGTTTAGGGTACAGGTTAGGGTACGACAACGGTTTAGGGTGAGCGTACGTGTTAGGGTACGGGTTAGTGTTAGCGTACGGGTTAGGATTAGGGGACGGGTGAGTGTAAGGCTTCGGGTAAGGGTTAGGGTTAGGGTTAGGGTTAGGGTTAGGGGACGGGGACGGTTTAGGGTACAGGTTAGGGTACGACAAAGGTTTATCATGAGCGTACGTGTTAGGGTACGGGTTAGTGCTAGCGTACGGGTTAGGATTAGGGGACGGGTGAGGGTAAGGCTTCGGGTAAGGGTTAGGGTTAGGGTTAGGGTTAGGGTTAGGGGACGGGGACGGTTTAGGGTACAGGTTAGGGTACGACAACGGTTTAGGGTGAGCGTACGTGTTAGGGTACGGGTTAGTGTTAGCGTACGGGTTAGGATTAGGGGACGGGTGAGGGTAAGGCTTCGGGTAAGGGTTAGGGTTATGGTTAAGGTTAGGGTTAGGGTTAGGTGACGGGGACGGGGACGATTTAGGGTACAATTTAGGGTACGACAACTGTTAAGGGTGAGCGTACGTGTTAGGGTACGGGTTAGTGTTAACGTACGGGTTAGGATTAGGGGACGGGTGAGGGTAAGGTTTCGGGTAAGGGTTAGGTTTAGGGTTAGGGTTAGGGATAAGGGACGGAGACGGTTTAGGATACAGGTTAGGGTACGACAACGGTTTAGTGTGAGCGTACGTGTTATGGCAAAGGTTAGTGTTAAGGTACGGGTTAGGATTAGGGGACGGGTGAGGGTAAGGCTTCGGGTAAGTGTTAGGGTTAGGGTTAGGGTTAGTGTTAGGGTTAGGGTTAGGGTTAGGGGACGGGGACCGTTTAGGGTACAGGTTAGGGTACGACAACGGTTTAGTGTGAGCGTACGTGTTAGGGTACGGGTTAGTGTTAGCGTACGGGTTAGGATTAGGGGACGGGTGAGTGTAAGGCTCCGGGTAAGGGTTAGGGTTAGGGTTAGGGTTAGGGTTAGGGTTAGGGGGCGGGGATGGTTTAGGGAAAAGGTTAGGGTACGACAACGGTTTAGAGTGAGCGTACGTTTTGGGTACGGGTTAGTGTTACCGTACGGTTTAGGATTAGGGGACGGGTGAGGGTAAGGCTTCGGGTAAGGGTTAGGGTTAGGGTTAGGGTTAGGGTTAGGGGATGGGGACGGGTACGGTTTAGGGTACAGGTTACGGTACGACAACGGTTTAGGGTGAGCGTACGTGTTAGGGTACGTGTTAGTGTTAGCGTACGGGTTAGGATTAGGGGACGGGTGAGGGTAAGGCTTCGGGTAAGGGTTAGGGTTACGGTTAGGGTTAGGGTTAGGGGACGGGGACGGTTTAGGGTACAGGTTAGGGTACGACAATGGTTTAGGGTGAGTGTACGTTTTAAGGTATGGGTTAGTGTTAGCGTACGGGTTAGGTTTAGGGGACGGGTGAGTGTAAGGCTTCTGGTAAGGGTTAGGTTTACGGTTAGGGTTAGGGTTAGGGGACGGGGACGGGGACGTTTTAGGGTACAGGTTAGGGTACGACAACGGTTTAGGGTGAGCTTACGTGTTAGGGTACGGGTTAGTGTTCGCGTACGGGTTAGGATTAGGGGACGGGTGAGGGTAAGGCTTCGGGTAAGGGTTAGGGTTAGTGTTAGGTTTAGGGTTAGGGTTAGGGGACGGGGACGGTTTAGGGTACAGGTTAGGGTACGACAACGGTTTAGGGTGAGCGTACGTGTTAGGGTACGGGTTAGTGTTAGCGTACGGGTTAGGATTAGGGGACGGGTGAGGGTAAGGCTTCGGGTAAGGGTTAGGGTTAGGGATAGGGTTAGGGTTAGGGGACGGGGACGGTTTAGGGTACAGGTTAGGGTATGTCAACGGTTTAGGGTGAGCGTACGGGTTAGGGAACGGGTTAGTGTTAGCGTACGGGTTAGGATTAGGGGACGGGTGAGTGTAAGGCTTCGGGAAAGGGTTATGGTTAGGGTTAGGGTTAGGGTTAGGGTACGGGGACGGTTTAGGGTACAGGTTAGGGTACGACAACGATTTAGGGTGAGCGTACGTGTTAGGGTACGGGTTAGTGTTAGCGTACGGGTTAGGATTAGGGGAAGGGTGAGGGTAATGCTTCGGGTAAGGGTTAGGGTTACGGTTAGGGGACGGGGACGGGGACGGGGATGGGGACTGTTTAGGGTATAGGTTAGGGTACGACAACGGTTTAGGGTGAGCGTATGTGTTAGGGTACGGGTTAGGATTAGGGGACGGGTGAGGGTAAGGCTTCGGGTAAAGGTTAGGGTTAGGGTTAGGGTTAGGGTTAGGGGACGGGGATGGGGACGGTTTAGGGTACAGGTTAGGGTACGACAACGGTTTAGGGTGAGCGTACGTGTTAGGGTACGGGTTAGTGTTAGCGTACGGGTTAGGATTAGGGGACGTGTGAGTGTAAGGCTTCGGGTAAGGGTTAGGGTTAGGGTTAGGGTTAGGGTTAGGGGACGGGGACGGTTTAGGGTACAGGTTAGGGTACGTCAACGGTTTTTGGTGAGCGTACGTGTTAGGGTACGGTTAGTGTTAGTGTACGGGTTAGGATTAGGGGAAGGGTGAGGGTAAGGCTTCGGGTAAGTGTTAGGGTTATGGTTAGGGTTAGGGTTAGGGGACGGGGACGGTTTAGGGTACAGGTTAGGGTACGACAACGGTTTAGGGTGAGCGTACGTGTTAGGGTACGGCTTAGTGTTAGCGTACGGGTTAGGATTAGGGGACGGGTGAGGGTAAGGCTTCGGGTAAGGGTTAGGGTTAGGGTTAGGGTTAGGGTTAGGGTTAGGGTTAGGGTTAGGGTACGGGGACGGTTTAGGGTACAGGTTAGGGTACGACAACGATTTAGGGTGAGCGTACGTGTTTGGGTACGGGTTAGTGTTAGCGTACGGATTAGGATTAGGGGAAGGGTGAGGGTAATGCTTCGGGTAAGAGTTAGGGTTACGGTTAGGGGACGGGGACGGGGACGGGGACGGGGACGGTTTAGGGTACAGGTTAGGGTACGACAACGGTTTAGGGTTAGCGTATGTGTTAGGGTACGGTTTAGGATTAGGGGACGGGGGAGGGTAAGGCTTCGGGTAAAGGTTATGGTTAGGGTTAGGGTTAGGGTTAGGGGACGGGGATGGGGACGGTTTAGGGTACAGGTTAGGGTACGACAACGGTTTAGGGTGAGCGTACGTGTTAGGGTACGGGTTAGTGTTAGCGTAAGGGTGAGGATTAGGGGACGGGTGAGTGTAAGGCTTCGGGTAAGGGTTAGGGTTAGGGTTAGGGTTAGGGTTAGGGGACGGGGACGGTTTAGGGTACAGGTTAGGGTACGTCAACAGTTTATGGTGAGCGTACGTGTTAGGGTACGGTTAGTGTTAGTGTACGGGTTAGGATTAGGGGACGGGTGAGGGTAAGGCTTCGGGTAAGTGTTAGGGTTATGGTTAGGGTTTGGGTTAGGGGACGGGGACGGTTTAGGGTACAGGTTAGGGTACGACAACGGTTTAGGGTGAGCGTACATGTTAGGGTACGGCTTAGTGTTAGCGTACGGGTTAGGATTAGGGGACGGGTGAGGGTAAGGCTTCGGGAAAGGGTTACGGTTAGGGTTAGAGTTAGGGTTAGGGGACGGGCACGGGGACGGTTTAGGGTACAGGTTAGGGTACGACACCGGTTTAGGGTGCGGGTACGTGTTCGGGTACGGGTTAGTGTTAGCGTACGGGTTAGGATTAGGGGACGGGTGAGTGTAAGGCTTTGGGTAAGGATTAGGGTTAGGGTTAGTGTTAGGGTTAGGGATAGGGGACGGGGACGGTTTAGGGTACAGGTTAGGGTACGACAACGGTTTAGGGTGAGCGTACGTGTTAGGGTACGTGGTAGTGTTAGGGTACGGGTTAGGATTAGGGGACGGGTGAGTGTTAGGCTTCGGGTAAGGCTTAGGGTTAGGGTTAGGGTTAGGGTTAGGGTTAGGTGACGGGGATGGTTTAGGGTACAGGTTAGTGTACGACAACGGTTTAGGGTGAGCGTACGTGTTAGGGTACGGGTTAGTGTTAGCGTACGGGTTAGGATTAGGGGACGGGTGAGGGTAAGGCTTCGGGTAAGGGTTAGGGTTAGGGTTAGGGTTAGGGTTAGGGTTAGGGTTAGGGTTAGGGTACGGGGACGGTTTAGGGTACAGGTTAGGGTACGACAACGATTTAGGGTGAGCGTACGTGTTAGGGTACGGGTTAGTGTTAGCGTACGGGTTAGGATTAGGGGAAGGGTGAGGGTAATACTTCGGGTAAGGGTTAGGGTTACGTTTAGGGGACGGGGACGGGGACGGGGACGGGGACGGTTTAGGGTACAGGTTAGGGTACGACAACGGTTTAGGGTGAGCGTATGTGTTAGGGTACGGGTTAGGATTAGGGGACGGGTGAGGGTAAGGCTTCGGGTAAAGGTTAGGGTTAGGGTTAGGGTTAGGGTTAGGGGGCGGAGATGGGGTCGGTTTAGGGTACAAGTTAGGGTACGACAACGGTTTAGGGTGAGCGTACGTGTTAGGGTACGGGTTAGTGTTAGCGTACGGGTTAGGATTAGGGGACGTGTGAGTGTAAGGCTTCGGGTAAGGGTTAGGGTTAGGGTTAGGGTTAGGGTTAGGGGACGGGGACGGTTTAGGGTACAGGTTAGGGTACGTCAACGGTTTATGGTGAACGTACGTGTTACGGTACGGTTAGTGTTAGTGTACGGGTTAGGATTAGGGGACGGGTGAGGGTAAGGCTTCGGGTAAGTGTTAGGGTTATGGTTAGGGTTAGGGTTAGGGGACGGGGACGGTTTAGGGTACACGTTAGGGTACGACAACGGTTTAGGGTGAGCGTACGTGTTAGGGTATGGCTTAGTGTTAGCGTACGGTTTAGGATTAGGGGACGGGTTAGGGTAAGGCTTCGGGTAAGGGTTAGGGTTAGGGTTAGGGGACGGGGACGGTTTAGGCTACAGGTTAGGGTACGACAACGGTTTAGGGTGAGCGTACGTGTTAGGGTACGGGTTAGTGTTAGCGTACGGGATAGGATTAGGGGAAGGGTGAGTTTAAGGCTTCGGGTAAGGGTTAGGGTTAGGGTTAGGGTTAGGGGACGGGCACGGGGATGGTTTAGGGTACAGGTTAGTGTACGACAACGGTTTAGGGTGAGCGTACGTGTTAGGGTATGGGTTAGTGTTAGCGTACGGGTTAGGATTAGGGGACGGGTGAGGGTAAGGCTTCGGCTAAGGGTTAGGGTTAGGTTTAGGGTTAGGGTTAGGGGATGGGGACGGGGACGGTTTAGGGTACAGGTTAGGGTACGACAACGGTTTAGGGTGAGCGTACGTGTTAGGGTACGTGGTAGTGTTAGCGTACGGGTTAGGATTAGGGGACGGGTGAGGGTTAGGCTTCGGGTAAGGCTTAGGGTTAGGGTTAGGGTTAGGGTTAGGGTTAGGTGACGGGGATGGTTTAGGGTACAGGTTAGGGTACGACAACGGTTTAGGGTGAGCGTACGTGTTAGGGTACGGGTTAGTGTTAGCGTACGGGTTAGGATTAGGGGACGGGTGAGGGTAAGGCTTCGGGTAAGGGTTAGGGTTAGGGTTAGGGTTAGGGTTAGGGTTAGGGGACGGGGATGGTTTAGGGTACATATTAGGGTACGACAACGTTTTAGGGTGAGCGTACGTGTTAGGGTACGGGTTAGTGTTAGCGTACGGGTTAGGATTAGGGGACGGGTGATGGTAAGGCTTCGGGTCAGCGTTAGGGTTAGGGTTAGGGTTAGGTTTAGGGTTAGGGGACGGGGACGGTTTAGGGTACAGTTTAGGGTACGAAAACGATTTAGGGTGAGCGTACGTGTTAGGGTACGGGTTAGTGTTAGCGTACGGGTTAGGATTATGGGACGGGTGAGGGTAAGGCTTCGGGTAAGGGTTAGGGTTAGGGTTAGGGTTAGGGGACGGGGACGGTTTAGGGTACATGTTAGGGTACGACAACGGTTTAGGGTGAACGTACGTTTTAGGGTACGGGTTAGTGTTAGCGTACGGGTTAGGATTAGGGGACGGTTGAGTGTAAGGCTTCGGGTAAGGGTTAGGGTTAGTGTTAGGGTTAGGGGACGGGGACGGGGACGGTTTAGGGTACAGGTTAGGTTACGACAACGGTTTAGGGTGAGCGTACGTGTTAGGGTACGGGTTAGTGTTAGCGTACGGGATAGGATTAGGGGACGGGTGAGGGTAAGGCTTTGGGTAAGGGTTAGGGTTAGGGTTATGGTTAGGGTTAGGGTTAGGGGACGGGGACAGGGACGGTTTAGGGTACAGGTTAGGGTAGGACAACGGTTTAGGGTGAGCGTACATGTTAGTGTATGGTTTAGTGTTAGCGTACGGGTTAGGATTAGGGGACGGGTTAGGGTAAGGCTTCGGGTAAGGGTTAGGGTTAGGGTTAGGGTTATGGTTAGTGGACGGGGACGGTTTAGGGTACAGGTTAGGGTACGACAACGGTTTAGGGTGAGCGTAGGTGTTAGGGTACAGATTAGAGTTAGCGTACGTGTTAGGATTAAGGGACGGGTGAGGGTAAGGCTTCGGGTAAGGGTTAGGGTTAGGGTTAGGGTTGGGGTTAGAGTTAGGGGACGGGGACGGTGTAGGGTACAGGTTAGGGTAGGACAACAGTTTAGGTTGAGCGTACATGTTAGGGTACGGGTTAATGTTAGCGTACGGGTTAGGATTAGGGGATGGGTGAGGGTAAGGCTTCGGGTAAAGGTTAGGGTTAGTGTTAGGGGACGGGGACGGTTTAGGGTACAAGTTAGGGTACGTCAACGGTTTAGGGTGAGCGTACGTGTTAGGGTACGGGTTAGTGTTAGCGTACGGGTGAGGATTAGGGGACGGGTGTGTGTAAGGCTTCGGGTAAGGGTTAGGGTTAGGATTAGGGTTAGGGTTAGGATTAGGGGACGGGGACGGTTTAGGGTACAGGTTAGGGTACGACAACGGTTTAGGGTGAGCGTACGTGTTAGGGTACGGGTTAGTGTTAGCGTACGGGTTAGGATTAGGGGACGGGTGAGGGTAAGGCTTCGGGAAAGGGTTAGGGTTAGGGTTAGGTTTAGGGTTAGGGGACGGGCACGGGGACGGTTTAGGGTACAGGTAAGGGTACGACAATGGTTTAGGGTGAGGGTACGTGTTAGGGTACGGGTTAGTGTTAGCGTACGGGTTAGGATTAGGGGACGGGTGAGGGTAAGGCTTCGGGAAAGGGTTAGCGTTAGGGTTAGGGTTAGGGTTAGGGGACGGGGACAGTTTAGGGTACAGGTTAGGGTACGACAATGGTTTAGGGTGAGCGTACGTGTTAGGGTACGGGTTAGTGTTAGCGTACGGGTTAGGATTAGGGGACGGGTGAGGGTAAGGCTTCGGGTAAGGGTTAGGGTTAGGGTTAGGGTTAGGGGACGGGGACGGTTTAGGGTACAGGTTAGGGTACGACAACGGTTTAGGGTGAGCGTACGTGTTAGGGTACGGGTTAGTGTTAGCGTACGGGTTAGGATTAGGGGACGGGTGAGGGTAAGGCTTCGGGTAAGGGTTAGGGTTAGGTTTAGGGTTAGGGTTAGGCTTAGGGGACGGGGACGGTTTAGGGTACAGGTTAGTTTACGACAACGGTTTAGGGTGAGCGTACGTGTTAGGGTACGGTTTAGTGTTAGCGTACGGGTTAGGATTAGGGTACGGCTGAGGGTAAGGCTTCGGGTTAGGGTTAGGGTTAGGGTTAGGGTTGGGGTTGGGGTTAGGGTTAGGGGACGGGGACGGTGTAGGGTACATTTTAGGGTACGACAACGGTTTAGGGTGAGCGTACGTGTTAGGGTACGGGTTAGTGTTAGCGTACGGGTTAGGATTAGGGGACGGGTGAGGGTAAGGCTTCGGGTAAAGTTTAGGGTTAGGCTTAGGGTTAGGGGACGGGGACGGGGACGGGGATGGTTGAGGGTACAGGTTAGGGTACGACAACGGTTTAGGGTGAGCGTACGTGTTAGGGTACGGGTTAGTGTTAGCGTACGGGTTAGGATTAGGGGACGGGTGAGTGTAAGGCTTCGGGTAAGGGTTAGGGTTAGGGTTAGGGTTAGGGTTAGGGGACGGGGACGGTTTAGGGTACAGGTTAGTGTACGTCAACGGTTTAGGGTGAGCGTTCGTGTTAGGGTACGGGTTAGTGTTAGTGTACGGGTTAGGATTAGGGGACGGGTGAGGGTAAGGCTTCGGGTAAGGGTTAGGGTTAGGGTTAGAGTTAGGGTTAGGGTTAGGGGACGGGGACGGTTTAGGGTACAGGTTAGGGTACGACATCTGTTTAGGTTGAGTGTACGTGTTAGGGTACGGGTTAGTGTTAGCGTACGGGTTAGGATTAGGGGACGGGTGAGGGTAAGGCTTCGGGTAAGGGTTAGGGTTAGGGTTAGGGTTAGGGTTAGGGGACGGGGACGGTTTAGGGTACAGGTTAGGGTACGACAAAGGTTTAGACTGAGTGTACGTGTTAGGGTACTGGTTAGTGTTAGCGTACGGGTGAGGATTAGGGGACGGGTGAGTGTAAGGCTTCGGGTAAGGGTTAGGGTTAGGGTTAGGGTTAGGGTTAGGGTTAGGGTTAGGGTTAGGGTTAGGGTTAGGGGACGGGGACGGTTTAGGGTACAGGTTAGGTTACGACAACGGTTTAGGGTGAGCGTACGTGTTACGGTAAGGGTTAGTGTTAGCGTACGGGTTAGGATTAGGGGACAGCTGAGGGTAAGGCTTCGGGAAAGTGTTAGCGTTAGGGTTAGGGTTAGGGTTAGGGGACGGGCACGGGGACGGTTTAGGGTACAGGTTAGGGTACGACAACGGTTTAGGGTGAGGGTACGTGTTAGGGTACGGGTTAGTGTTAGCGTACGGGTTAGGATTAGGGGACGGTTTAGGGTAAGGCTTCGGGTAAGGGTTAGGGTTAGGGTTAGGGTTAGGGTTAGGGGACGGGGACGGTTTAGGGTACAGGTTAGGCTACGACAACGGTTTAGGGTGAGCGTACGTGTTAGGGTACGGGTTAGTGTTAGCGTACGGGTTAGGATTAGGGGACTGGTGAGGGTAAGGCTTCGGGTAAGGGTTAGGGTTAGGCTTAGGGTTAGCGTTAGGGGATTGGGACGGTTTAGGGTACAGGTTAGGGTACGACAACGGTTTAGGGTGAGCGTACGTGTTAGGGTAAGGGTTAGTGTTAGCGTAAGGTTTAGGATTAGGGGACGGGTGAGTGTAAGGCTTCGGGTAAGGGTTAGGGTTAGGGTTAGGGTTAGTGTTAGGGTTAGGGGACGGGGACGGTTTAGGGTACAGGTTAGGGTACGACAACGGTTTATGGTGAGTGTAGGTGTTAGGGTATGGGTTAGTGTTAGCATACGGGTTAGGATTAGGGGACGGGTGAGGGTAAGGCTTCAGGTAAGGGTTAGGGGACGGGGACGGGGACGGGGACGGGGACGGTTTAGTGTATAGGTTAGGGTACGACAACGGTTTAGGGTGAGCGTACGTGTTAGGGTACGGGTTAGTGTTAGCGTACGGGTTAGGTTTAGGGGACGGGTGAGGGTAAGGCTTCGGGTAAGGGTTAGGGTTAGGGTTAAGGTTAGGGGACGGGGACGGGGACAGGGACGGTTTAGGGTACAGGTTAGGCTACGACAACGGTTTAGGGTGAGCGTATGTGTTAGGTTACGGGTTAGTGTTAGCGTACGGTTTAGGAATAGGGGACGGGTGAGGGTAACGCTTCGGGTAAGGGTTAGGGTTAGGGTTAGGGTTAGGGTTAGGGGACGGGGACGGTTTAAGGTACAGGTTAGGGTACGACAACGGTTTAGGGTGAGCGTACGTGTTAGGGTACGGGTTAGTGTTAGCGTACGGGTTAGGGTTAGGGGACGGGTAAGTGTTAGGCTTCGGGTAAGGGTTAGGGTTAGGGTTAGGGTTAGGTTTAGGGTTAGGAGACGGGGACGGTTTAGGGTACAGGTTAGTGTACGACAACGGTTTAGGGTGAGCGTACCTGTTAGGGTACAGGTTAGTGTTAGCGTACGGGTTAGGATTAGGGTACGGGTGAGGGTAAGGCTTCGGGTAAGGGTTAGGGTTAGGGTTAGGGTTAGGTTTAGGGTTAGGGTTAGGGGACGGGGAAGGTTTAGGGTACAGGTTAGGGTACGACAACGGTTTAGGGTGAGCGTACGTGTTAGGGTACGGGTTAGTGTTAGCGTACGGGTTAGGATTAGGGGACGGGTGAGTGTAAGGCTTCGGGTAAGGGTTAGGGTTAGGGTTAGGGTTAGGGTTAGGGGACGGGGACGGTTTAGGGTACAGGTTAGGGTACGACAAAGGTTTATCATGAGCGTACGTGTTAGGGTACGGGTTAGTGCTAGCGTACGGGTTAGGATTAGGGGACGGGTGAGGGTAAGGCTTCGGGTAAGGGTTAGGGTTAGGGTTAGGGTTAGGGTTAGGGGACGGGGACGGTTTAGGGTACAGGTTAGGGTACGACAACGGTTTAGGGTGAGCGTACGTGTTAGGGTACGGGTTAGTGTTAGCGTACGGGTTAGGATTAGGGTACGGGTGAGGATAAGGCTTCGGGTAAGGGTTAGGATTAGTGTTAGGGTTAGGGTTAGGGGACGGGGACGGGTCGGTTTAGGGTACAGGTTAGGGTACGACAACGGTTTAGGGTGAGCGTACGTGTTAGGGTACGGGTTAGTGTTAGCGTACGCTTTAGGATTAGGGGACGGGTGAGGGTAAGGCTTCGGGTAAGGGTTAGGGTTACGGATAGGGTTAGGGTTAGGGGACGGGGACGGTTTAGGGTACAGGTTAGGGTACGACAACGGTTTAGGGTGAGCGTACGTGTTAGGGTACGGGTTAGTGTTAGCGTACGGGTTAGGATTAGGGGACGGGTGAGGGTAAGGCTTCGGGTAAGGGTTAGGGTTAGGGTTAGGGTTAGGGTTAGGGTTAGGGGACGGGGACGGTTTAGGGTACAGGTTAGGGTACGACAACGATTTAGGGTGAGCGTACGTGTTAGGGTACGGGTTAATGTTAGCATACGGGTTAGGATTATGGGACGGGTGAGTGTAAGACTTCGGGTAAGGGTTAGGGTTAGGTTTAGGGTTAGGGTTAGGGTTAGGGGACGGGGACGGCGATGGTTTAGGGTACAGGTTAGGGTACGACAACGGTTTAGGTTGAGCGTACTTGTTAGGGTACGGGTTAGTGTTAGCGTACGGGTTAGGATTAGGGGACGTGTGAGGGTAAGGCTTCGGGTAAGGTTTAGGGTTAGTGTTAGGGTTAGGGTTAGGGTTAGGGGACGGGGACGGTTTAGGGTACAGTTTAGGATACGACAACGGTTTAGGGTGAGTGTACGTGTTAGGGTATGGGTTAGTGTTAGCGTACGGGTTAGGATTAGGGGACGGGTGAGTGTTAGGCTTCGGGTAAGGGTTAGGGTTAGGGTTAGGGTTAGGGTTATTGTTAGGGGACGGGGACGGTTTAGGGTACAGGTTAGGGTACGACAACGGTTTAGGGTGAGCGTACGTGTTAGGGTACGGGTTAGTGTTAGCGTACGGGTTAGGATTAGGGGACGGGTGAGGGTAAGGCTTCGGGTAAGGGTTAAGGTTAGGGTTAGGGTTAGGGTTAGGCTTAGGGGACGAGGACGGTTTAGGGTACAGGTTAGTGTACGACAAAGTTTTACGGTGAGCGTACGTGTTAGGGTACGGGTTAGTGTTAGCATACTGTTTAGGATTAGGGGACGGGTGAGGGTAAGGCTTCGGGTAAGGGTTAGGGTTAGGGTTAGGGGACGGGGACGGGGACGGGGACGGTTTAGTGTACAGGTTAGGTTACGACATCGGTTTAGGGTGAGCGTACGTGTTAGGGTACGGGTTAGTGTTAGCGTACGGGTTAGGTTTAGGGGACGGGTGAGGGTAAGGCTTCGGGTAAGGGTTAGGGTTAGGGTTAGGGTTAGGGTTAGGGGACGGGGAAGCGGACGGTTTAGGGTACAGGTTAGGGTACGACAACGGTTTAGGGTGAGCGTACGTGTTAGGGTGCCGGTTAGTGTTAGCGTACGGGTTAGGATTAGGGGATGGGTTAGGGTAAGGCTTCGGGTAGGGGTTAGGGTTAGGGTTAGGGTTAGGGTTAGAGGACGGGGACGGTTTACAGTACAGGTTAGGGTACGACAACAGTTTAGGGTGAGCGTACGAGTTAGGGTACGTGTTAGTGTTAGCGTACGGGTTAGGATTAGGGTACGGGTGAGGGTAAGGCTTTGGGTACGGGTTAGGATTAGGGTTAGGGTTAGGGTTAGGGGACGGGGACTGGGACGGTTTAGGGTACAGGTTAGGGTACGACAACGGTTTAGGGTGAGCGTACGTGTTAGGGTACGGGTTAGTGTTAGCGTACGGGTTAGGATTAGGGGACGGGTGAGGTTAAGACTTCGGGTAAGGGTTAGGGTGAGGGTTAGGGTTAGGGATAGGGTTAGGGGATGGGGACGGTTTAGGGTACAGGTTAGGGTACGACAACGGTTTAGGGTGAGCGTACGTGTTAGGATTAGGGGACGGGTGAGGGTAAGGCTTCGGGTAAGGGTTAGGGTTAGGGTTAGGGTTAGGGTTAGGGGACGGGGACGGGGACGGTTTAGGGTACAGGTTAGGGTACGACAAAAGTTTAGGGTGAGCGTACGTGTTAGGGTACGGGTTAGTGTTAGCGTACGGGTTAGGATTAGGGTACGGGTGAGGGTAAGGCTTCGGGTAAGGGTTAGGGTTACTGTTAGGGTTAGGGATAGGGGACGGGGACGGGCACGGTTTAGTGTACAGGTTAGGGTACGACAACTGTTTAGGGTCACCGTACGTGTTAGGGTACGGGTTAGTGTTAGCGTACGGGTTAGGATTAGGAGACTGGTGAGGGTAAGGCTTCGGGTAAGTGTTAGGGTTAGGGTTAGGGTTAGGGTTAGGGTTAGGCGACGGGGACGGATTAGGGTACAGGTTAGGGTACGACCACGGTTTAGGGTGAGCATACGTGTTAGGGTACGTGTTAGTGTTGGCGTACGGGTTAGGTTTAGGGGACGGGTGAGGGTAAGGCTGCGGGTAAGGGTTAGGGTTAGGGTTAGGGTTAGGGTTAGGGTTAGGGGACGGGGACGGTTTAGGGTACAGGTTAGTGTACGACAACGATTTAGGGTGAGCGTACGTGTTAGGGTACGGGTTAGTGTTAGCGTACGGGTTAGGATTAGGGGACGGGTGAGTGTAAGGCTTCGGGTAACGGTTAGGGTTAGGGTGTGGGTTAGGGGACGGGGACGGTTTAGGGTACAGGTTAGGGTACGACAACGGTTTAGGGTGAGCGTACGTGTTAGGATACGGGTTAGTGTTAGCGTACGGGTTAGGATTAGGGGACGGGTGAGGGTAAGGCTTCGGGTAAGGTTTAGGGTTAGGGTTAGGGTTAGGGTTAGGGTTATGGGACGGGGACGGTTTAGGGTACAGGTTAGGGTACGACAAGGGTTTAGGGTGAGCGTACGTTTTAGGGTACGTGTTAGTGTTAACGTACGGGTTAGGATTAGGGGACGGGTGAGGGTAAGGCTTCGGGTAACGGTTAGGGTTACGGTTAGGGTTAGGGTTAGGGGACGGGGACGGTTTAAGTACAGGTTAGGGTACGACAACGGTTTGGGGTGAGCGTACGTGTTAGGGTACGGGTTAGTGTTAGCGTACGGGTGAGGATTTGGGGACGGGTGAGGGTAAGGCTTCGGGTAAGGGTTAGGGTTACGGATAGGGTTAGGGTTAGGGGACGGGGACGGTTTAGGGTACAGGTTAGGGTACGACAACGGTTTAGGGTGAGCGTAAATGTTAGGGTACGGGTTAGTGTTAGCGTACGGGTTAGGATTAGGGGACGGGTGAGGGTAAGGCTTCGGGTAAGGGTTAGGGTTAGGGTTAGGGTTAGGGTTAGGGTTAGGGGACGGGGACGGGGACGGTTTAGGGTACAGGTTAGGGTACGACAACGGTTTAGGGTGAGCGTACGTGTTAGGGTACGGGTTAGTGTTAGCGTACGGGTTAGGATTAGGGGACGGGTGAGGTTAAGACTTCGGGTAAGGGTTAGGGTGAGGGTTAGGGTTAGGGATAGGGTTAGGGGACGGGGACGGTTTAGGGTACAGGTTAGGGTACGACAACGGTTTAGGGTGAGCGTACGTGTTAAGGTAAAGGTTAGTGTTAGCGTACGGGTTAGGATTAGGGGACGGGTGAGGGTAAGGCTTCGGGGAAGGGTTAGGGTTAGGGTTAGGGTTAGGGTTAGGGTTAGGGGACGGGGACGGGGACCGTTTAGGGTACAGGTTAGGGTACGACAACGGTTTAGGGTGAGCGTACGTGTTAGGGTATGGGTTAGTGTTAGCGAACGGGTTAGGATTAGGGGACGGGTGAGGGTAAGGCTTCTGGTAAGTGTTAGGGTTAGGGTTAGGGTTAGGGTTAGGGGATGGGGACGGTTTAGGGTACAGGTTAGGGTACGACAATGGTTTAGGGTGAGCGTACGTGTTAGGGTACGGGTTAGTGTTAGCGTACGGGTTAGGATTAGGAGACGGGTGAGGGTAATGCTTCGGGTAAGGCCTAGTGTTATGGTTAGGGTTAGGGTTAGCGGACGGGGACGGTTTAGGGTAAAAGTTAGGGTACGACAACGGTTTAGAGTGAGCGTACGTGTTAGGGTACGGGTTAGAGTTAGCGTACGGGTTAGGATTAGGGGATGGGTGAGGGTAAGGCTTCGGGTAAGGGTTAGGGTTAGTGTTAGGGTTAGGGTTTGGGTGAGGGGACGGGGACGGTTTAGGGTATAGGTTAGGGTACGACAACGGTTTAGGGTGCGCGTACGTGTTAGGGTACGGGTTAGTGTTAGCGTACGAGTTAGGATTAGTGGATGGGTGAGGGTAAGGCTTCGGGTAAGAGTTAGGGTTAGGGTTCGGGTTAGGGTTAGGGTTAGGGTTAGGGGACGGGGACGGTTTAGGGTACAGGTTAGGGTACGACAACGGTTTAGGGTGAGCGTACGTGTTAGGGTACGGGTTAGTGTTAGCGTACGGGTTAGGATTTGGGGACGGGTGAGGGTAAGGCTTCGGGTAAGGGTTAGGGTTAGGGTTAGGGTTAGGGTTAGGGGACGGGGACGGTTTAGGGTACAGGTTAGGGTACGACAACGGTTTAGGGTGAGCGTACGTGTTAGGGTACGGGTTAGTGTTAGCGTACGGTTTAGGATTAGGGGACGGGTGAGGGTAAGGCTTTGGGTAAGTGTTAGGGTTAGGGTTAGGGTTAGGGTTAGGGGACGGGGACGGTTTAGGGTACAGGTTAGGGTACAACAAAGGTTTAGGGTGAGCGTACGTGTTAGGGTACGGGTTAGTGTTAGCGTACGGGTTAGGATTAGGGGACGGGTGAGGGTAAGGCTTCAGGTAAGGGTTAGGGTTAGGGTTAGGGCTAGGGTTAGGGTTAGGGGACGGGGACGATTTAGGGTACAGGTAAGTGTACGACAACGGTTTAGGGTGAGCGTACGTGTTAGGGTACGGGTTAGTGTTAGCGTACGGGATAGGATTAGGGTACGGGTGAGGGTAAGGCTTTGGGTAAGGTTTAGGATTAGGGTTAGGGTTAGGGTTAGGGGACGGGGACAGGGACGGTTTAGGGTACAGGTTAGGGTATGACAACGGTTTAGGGTGAGCGTACGTGTTAGGGTACGGGTTAGTGTTAGCGTACGGGTTAGGATTAGGGGACGGGTGAGGTTAAGACTTCGGGTAAGGGTTAGGGTGAGGGTTAGGGTTAGGGATAGGGTTAGGGGACGGGGACGTTTTAGGGTACAGGTTAGGGTACGACAACGGTTTAGGGTGAGCGTACGTGTTAAGGTACAGGTTAGTGTTAGCGTACGGGTTAGGATTAGGGGACGGGTGAGGGTAAGGCTTCGGGTAAGAGTTAGGGTTAGGGTTAGGGTTAGGGTTAGGGTTAGGGGACGGGGACGGGGACAGTTTAGGGTACAGGTTAGGGTACGACAAAGGTTTAGGTTGAGCGTACGTGTTAGGGTACGGGTTAGTGTTAGAGTACGGGTTAGGATTAGGGTACGGGTGAGGGTAAGGCTTCGGGTAAGGGTTAGGGTTAGGGTTAGGGTTAGGGATAGGGGACGGGGACGGGCACGGTATAGTGTACAGGTTAGGGTACGACAACGGTTTAGGCTGAGCGTACGTGTTAGGGTACGGGTTAGTGTTAGCGTACGGGTTAGGATTAGGGGACGGGTGAGTGTAAGGCTTCGGGTAAGGGTTAGGGTTAGGGTTAGGGTTAGGGTTAGTGTTAGGGGACGGGGACGGTTTAGGGTACAGTTTAGGGTACGACAACGGTTTAGGGTGAGCGTACGTGTTAGGGTACGTGTTAGTGTTAGCGTACGGGTTAGGATTAGGGGACGGGTGAGTGTAAGGCTTCGGGTAAGGGTTAGGGTTAGGGTTAGGGTTAGAGTTAGGGGACGGGGACGGGGACGGTTTAGGGTACAGGTTAGGATACGACAACGGTTTAGGGTGAGCGTACGTGTTAGGGTATGGGTTAGTGTTAGCGTACGGGTTAGGATTAGGGGACGGGTGAGTGTTAGGTTTCGGGTAAGGGTTAGGGTTAGGGTTAGGGTTTGGGTTATTGTTAGGGGACGGGGACGGTTTAGGGTACAGGTTAGGGTACGACAACGGTTTAGGGTGAGCGTACGTGTTAGGGTACGGGTTAGTGTTAGCGTACGGGTTAGGATTAGGGGATGGGTGAGGGTAAGGCTTCGGGTAAGGGTTAAGGTTAGGGTTAGGGTTAGGGTTAGGCTTAGGGGACGAGGACGGTTTAGGGTACAGGTTAGTGTACGACAACGTTTTACGGTGAGCGTACGTGTTAGGGTACGGGTTAGTGTTAGCGTACTGTTTAGGATTAGGGGAAGGGTGGGGGTAAGGCTTCGGGTAAGGGTTAGGGTTAGGGTTAGGGGACGGGGACGGGGACGGGGACGGTTTAGTGTACAGGTTAGGGTACGACAACGGTTTAGGTTGAGCGTACGTGTTAGGTTACAGGTCAGTGTTAGCGTACGGGTTAGGTTTAGGGGACGGGTGAGGGTAAGGCTTCTGGTAAGGGTTAGGGTTAGGGTTAGGGTTTGGGTTAGGGGATGGGGAAGGGGACGGTTTAGGGTACAGGATAGGGTACGACAACGGTTTAGGGTGAGCGTACCTGTTAGGGTACGGGTTAGTGTTAGCGTACGGGTTAGGATTAGGGGACGGGTGAGGGTAAGGCTTCGGGTAAGGGTTAGGGTTACGGTTAGGGTTAGGGTTAGGGGACGGGGACGGTTTAAGGTACAGGTTAGGGTACGACAACGGTTTAGGGTGAGCGTACGTGTTAGGGTACGGGTTAGTGTTAGCGTACGGGTTAGGATTAGGGGACGGGTGAGGGTAAGGCTTCGAGTAAGGGTTAGGGTTAGGGTTACGGTTAGGGTTAGGGGACGGAGACGGGGACGGTTTAGTGTACAGGTTAGGGTACGACAACGGTTTAGGGTGAGCATACGTGTTAGGGTACGGGTTAGTGTTAGCGTACGGGTTAGGATTACGGGACGGGTGATGGTAAGGCTTCGGGTAAGGGTTAAGGTTAGGGTTAGGGTTACGGTTAGGGGACGGGGACGGTTTAGGGTACAGGTTAGGGTACAACAACGGTTTAGGGTGAGCGTACGTGTTAGGGTATGGGTTAGTGTTAGCGTACGGGTTAGGATTACGGGACGGGTGAGTGTAAGGCTTCGGGTAAGGGTTAGGGTTAGGGTTAGAGTTAGGGTTAGGATTAGGGGACGGGGACGGTTTAGGGTGCAGGTTAGGGTACGACAATGGTTTAGGGTGAGCGTACGTGTTCGGGTACGGGTTAGTGTTAGCGTACGGGTTAGGTTTAGGGGACGGGTGAGGGTAAGGTTTCGGGTAAGGGTTAGGGTTAGGGTTAGGGTTAGGGTTAGGGGACGGGGAAGGGGAAGGTTTAGGGTACAGGTTAGGGTACGACAACGGTTTAGGGTGAGCGTACGTGTTAGGGTACGGGTTAGTGTTAGCGTACGGGTTAGGATTAGGGGACGGGTGAGGGTAAGGCTTCGGGTAAGGGTTAGGGTTAGGGTTAGGGTTAGGGTTAGGGGACGGGGACGGTTTAAGGTACAGGTTAGGGTACGACAAGGGTTTAGGGTGAGCGTACGTGTTAGGGTACGGGTTAGTGTTAGCGTACGGGTTAGGATTACGGGACGGGTGAGGGTAAGGCTTCGGGTAAGGGTTAGGGTTACGGATAGGGTTAGGGTTAGGGTTAGGGGACGGGGACAGGGACGGTTTAGGGTACAGGTTAGGGTACGACAACGGTTTAGGGTGAGCGTACGTGTTAGGGTACGGGTTAGTGTTAGCGTACGGGTTAGGATTAGGGGACGGGTGAGGTTAAGACTTCGGGTAAGGGTTAGGGTGAGGGTTAGGGTTAGGGATAGGGTTAGGGGACGGGGACGTTTTAGGGTACAGGTTAGGGTACGACAACGGTTTAGGGTGAGCGTACGTGTTAAGGTACAGGTTAGTGTTAGCGTACGGGTTAGGATTAGGGGACGGGTGAGGGTAAGGCTTCGGGTAAGAGTTAGGGTTAGGGTTAGGGTTAGGGTTAGGGTTAGGGGACGGGGACGGGGACAGTTTAGGGTACAGGTTAGGGTACGACAAAGGTTTAGGTTGAGCGTACGTGTTAGGGTACGGGTTAGTGTTAGAGTACGGGTTAGGATTAGGGTACGGGTGAGGGTAAGGCTTCGGGTAAGGGTTAGGGTTAGGGTTAGGGTTAGGGATAGGGGACGGGGACGGGCACGGTATAGTGTACAGGTTAGGGTACGACAACGGTTTAGGCTGAGCGTACGTGTTAGGGTACGGGTTAGTGTTAGCGTACGGGTTAGGATTAGGGGACGGGTGAGTGTAAGGCTTCGGGTAAGGGTTAGGGTTAGGGTTAGGGTTAGGGTTAGTGTTAGGGGACGGGGACGGTTTAGGGTACAGTTTAGGGTACGACAACGGTTTAGGGTGAGCGTACGTGTTAGGGTACGTGTTAGTGTTAGCGTACGGGTTAGGATTAGGGGACGGGTGAGTGTAAGGCTTCGGGTAAGGGTTAGGGTTAGGGTTAGGGTTAGAGTTAGGGGACGGGGACGGGGACGGTTTAGGGTACAGGTTAGGATACGACAACGGTTTAGGGTGAGCGTACGTGTTAGGGTATGGGTTAGTGTTAGCGTACGGGTTAGGATTAGGGGACGGGTGAGTGTTAGGTTTCGGGTAAGGGTTAGGGTTAGGGTTAGGGTTTGGGTTATTGTTAGGGGACGGGGACGGTTTAGGGTACAGGTTAGGGTACGACAACGGTTTAGGGTGAGCGTACGTGTTAGGGTACGGGTTAGTGTTAGCGTACGGGTTAGGATTAGGGGATGGGTGAGGGTAAGGCTTCGGGTAAGGGTTAAGGTTAGGGTTAGGGTTAGGGTTAGGCTTAGGGGACGAGGACGGTTTAGGGTACAGGTTAGTGTACGACAACGTTTTACGGTGAGCGTACGTGTTAGGGTACGGGTTAGTGTTAGCGTACTGTTTAGGATTAGGGGAAGGGTGGGGGTAAGGCTTCGGGTAAGGGTTAGGGTTAGGGTTAGGGGACGGGGACGGGGACGGGGACGGTTTAGTGTACAGGTTAGGGTACGACAACGGTTTAGGTTGAGCGTACGTGTTAGGTTACAGGTCAGTGTTAGCGTACGGGTTAGGTTTAGGGGACGGGTGAGGGTAAGGCTTCTGGTAAGGGTTAGGGTTAGGGTTAGGGTTTGGGTTAGGGGATGGGGAAGGGGACGGTTTAGGGTACAGGATAGGGTACGACAACGGTTTAGGGTGAGCGTACCTGTTAGGGTACGGGTTAGTGTTAGCGTACGGGTTAGGATTAGGGGACGGGTGAGGGTAAGGCTTCGGGTAAGGGTTAGGGTTACGGTTAGGGTTAGGGTTAGGGGACGGGGACGGTTTAAGGTACAGGTTAGGGTACGACAACGGTTTAGGGTGAGCGTACGTGTTAGGGTACGGGTTAGTGTTAGCGTACGGGTTAGGATTAGGGGACGGGTGAGGGTAAGGCTTCGGGTAAGGGTTAGGGTTACGGATAGGGTTAGGGTTAGGGGACAGGGACGGTTTAGGGTACAGGTTAGGGTACGACAACGGATTAGGGTGAGCGTACGTGTTAGGGTACGGGATAGTGTTAGCGTACGGGTTAGGATTAGGGGATGGGTGAGGGTAAGGCTTCGAGTAAGGGTTAGGGTTAGGGTTACGGTTAGGGTTAGGGGACGGAGACGGGGACGGTTTAGTGTACAGGTTAGGGTACGACAACGGTTTAGGGTGAGCATACGTGTTAGGGTACGGGTTAGTGTTAGCGTACGGGTTAGGATTACGGGACGGGTGATGGTAAGGCTTCGGGTAAGCGTTAAGGTTAGGGTTAGGGTTACGGTTAGGGGACGGGGACGGTTTAGGGTACAGGTTAGGGTACAACAACGGTTTAGGGTGAGCGTACGTGTTAGGGTATGGGTTAGTGTTAGCGTACGGGTTAGGATTACGGGACGGGTGAGTGTAAGGCTTCGGGTAAGGGTTAGGGTTAGGGTTAGAGTTAGGGTTAGGATTAGGGGACGGGGACGGTTTAGGGTGCAGGTTAGGGTACGACAATGGTTTAGGGTGAGCGTACGTGTTCGGGTACGGGTTAGTGTTAGCGTACGGGTTAGGTTTAGGGGACGGGTGAGGGTAAGGTTTCGGGTAAGGGTTAGGGTTAGGGTTAGGGTTAGGGTTAGGGGACGGGGAAGGGGAAGGTTTAGGGTACAGGTTAGGGTACGACAACGGTTTAGGGTGAGCGTACGTGTTAGGGTACGGGTTAGTGTTAGCGTACGGGTTAGGATTAGGGGACGGGTGAGGGTAAGGCTTCGGGTAAGGGTTAGGGTTAGGGTTAGGGTTAGGGTTAGGGGACGGGGACGGTTTAAGGTACAGGTTAGGGTACGACAAGGGTTTAGGGTGAGCGTACGTGTTAGGGTACGGGTTAGTGTTAGCGTACGGGTTAGGATTACGGGACGGGTGAGGGTAAGGCTTCGGGTAAGGGTTAGGGTTACGGATAGGGTTAGGGTTAGGGGACGGGGACGGTTTAGGGTACAGGTTAGGGTACGACAACGGTTTAGGGTGAGCGTACGTGTTAGGGTACGGGTTAGTGTTAGCGTACGGGTTAGGATTAGGGGACGGGTGAGGGTAAGGCTTCGGGTAAGGGTTAGGGTTAGGGTTAGGGTTAGGGTTAGGGTTAGGGGACGGGGACGGTTTAGGGTACAGGTTAGGGTACGACAACGATTTAGGGTGAGCGTACGTGTTAGGGTACGGGTTAATGTTAGCGTACGGGTTAGGATTAGGGGACGGGTGAGTGTAAGATTTCGGGTAAGGGTTAGGGTTAGGGTTAGGGTTAGGGTTACGGTTAGGAGACGGGGACGGGGACGGTTTAGGGTACAGGTTAGGGTACGACAACGGTTTAGGATGAGCGTACTTGTTAGGGTACGGTTTAGGATTAGGGGACGGGTGAGGGTAAGGCTTCGGGTAAGGTTTAGGGTTAGTGTTAGGGTTAGGGTTAGGGTTAGGTGACGGGGACGGTTTAGGGTACAGGTTAGGATACGACAACGGTTTAGGTTGAGCGTACGTGTTAGGGTATGGGTTAGTGTTGGCGTACGGGTTAGGATTAGGGGACGTGTGAGTGTTAGGCTTCGGGTAAGGGTTAGGGTTAGGGTTAGGGTTAGGGTTAGGGTTAGCGTTAGGAACGGGGACGGTTTAGGGTACAGGTTAGGGTACGACAATGGTTTAGGGTGAGCGTACATGTTAGGGTACGGGTTAGTGTTAGCGTACGGGTTAGGATTAAGGGACGGGTGAGGGTAAGGCTTCGGGTAAGGGTTAGGGTTAGGCTTAGGGTTAGGGTTAGGGGATTGGGACGGTTTAGGGTACAGGTTAGGGTACGACAACGGTTTAGGGTGAGCGTACGTGTTAGGGTAAGGGTTAGTGTTAGCGTAAGGGTTAGGATTAGGGGACGGGTGAGTTTAAGGCTTCGGGTAAGGGTTAGGGTTAGGGTTAGGGTTAGGGTTAGGGTTAGGGGACGGGGACGGTTTAGGATACAGGTTAGAGTACGACAACGGTTTAGGGTGAGTGTACGTGTTAGGGTACGGGTTAGTGTTAGCATACGGGTTAGGATTAGGGGATGGGTGAGGGTAAGGCTTCAGGTAAGGGTTAGGGATAGGGGACGGGGACGGGGACGGGTACGGTTTAGGGTACAGGTTAGGGTACGACAACGGTTTAGGGTGAGCGTACGTGTTAGGGTACAGTTTAGTGATAGCGTACGGGTTACGATTAGGGGACGGGTGAGGGTAAGGCTTCGGGTAAGGATTAGGGTTAGGGTTATGGTTAGGATTAGGGTTAGGGGACGGGGACGGTTTAGGGTACAGTTTATGGTACGACAACGGTTTAGGGTGAGCATACGTGTTAGGGTACAGGTTAGGGTTAGCGTACGGGTTAGGATTAGGGGACGGGTGAGGGTAAGGCTTCAGGTAAGGTTTAGGGTTAGGGTTAGGTTTACGGTTAGGGTTACGGTTAGGGGACGGGGACGGTTTAGGGTACAGGTTAGGGTACGACAAAGATTTAGTGTGAGCGTACGTTTTAGGGTACGGGTTAGTGTTAGCGTACGGTTTAGGATTAGGGGACGGGTGAGGGTAAGGCTTCGGGTAAGGGTTAGGTTTAGGGTTAAGGTTAGGGTTAGGGTTAGGGGACGGGGACGGTTTAGGGTACAGGATAGGGTACGACAACAGTTTAGGGGAGCGTACGTGTTAGGGTACGTGTTAGTGTTAGCGTATGGGTTAGGACTACGGGACGGGTGAGGGTAAGGCTTCGTGTAAGGGTTAGGGTTAGTTTTAGGGTTAGGGTTAGGGTTAGGGGACGGTTTAGGGTACAGGTTAGGGTATGACAATGGTTTAGGGTGAGCGTACGTGTTAGGGTACGCGTTAGTGTTAGCGTACGGGTTAGGATTAGGGGACGGGTGAGTGTAAGGCTTCGGGTAAGGGTTAGGGTTAGGGTTAGGGTTAGGGTTAGGTTTAGAGGACGGGGATGGTTTAGGGTACACGTTAGGGTACGGCAACGGTTTAGGGTGAGCGTACGTGTTAGGGTACGGGTTAGTGTTAGCGTACGGGTTAGGATTAGGGGACGGGTGAGGGTAAGGCTCGGGTAAGGGTTAGGGTTAGGGTTAGGGTTAGGGTTAGTGTTACGTGACCGCGACGGTTTAGGGTACAGGTTAGGGTACGACAACGGTTTAGGGTGAGCGTACGTGTTAGGGTACGGGTTAATGTTAGCATACGGGTTAGGATTATGGGACGGGTGAGTGTAAGATTTCGGGTAAGGGTTAGGGTTAGGGTTAGGGTTATGGTTAGGTTTAGGGGACGGGGACGGCGATGGTTTAGGGTACAGGTTAGGGTACGACAACGGTTTAGGGTGAGCGTACTTGTTAGGGTACGGGTTAGTGTTAGCGTACGGGTTAGGATTAGGGGACGTGTGAGGGTAAGGCTTCGGGTAAGGTTCAGGGTTAGTGTTAGGGTTAGGGTTAGGGTTAGGGGACGGGGACGGTTTAGGGTACAGGTTAGGATACGACAACGGTTTAGGGTAAGCGTACGTGTTAGGGTATGGGTTAGTGTTAGCGTACGGGTTAGGATTAGGGGACGGGTGAGTGTTAGGCTTCGGGTAAGGGTTAGGGTTAGGGTTAGGGTTAGGGTTATTGTTAGGGGACGGGGACGGTTTAGGGTACAGGTTAGGGTACGACAACGGTTTAGGGTGAGCGTACGTGTTAGGGTACGGGTTAGTGTTAGCGTACGGGTTAGGATTAGGGGACGGGTGAGGGTAAGGCTTCGGGTAAGGGTTAAGGTTAGGGTTAGGGTTAGGGTTAGGCTTAGGGGACGAGGACGGTTTAGGGTACAGGTTAGTGTACGACAAAGTTTTACGGTGAGTGTACGTGTTAGGGTACGGGTTAGTGTTAGCGTACTGTTTAGGATTAGGAGACGGGTGAGGGTAAGGCTTCGGGTAAGGGTTAGGGTTAGGGTTAGGGGACGGGGACGGGGACGGGGACGGTTTAGTGTACAGGTTAGGGTACGACATCGGTTTAGTGTGAGCGTACGTGTTAGGGTACGGGTTAGTGTTAGCGTACGGGTTAGGTTTAGGGGACGGGTGAGGGTAAGGCTTCGGGTAAGGGTTAGGGTTAGGGTTAGGCTTAGGGTTAGGGGACGGGGAAGGGGACGGTTTAGGGTACAGGTTAGGGTACGACAACGGTTTAGGGTGAGCGTACGTGTTAGGGTACGGTTTAGTGATAGCGTACGGGTTAGGATTAGGGGACGGGTGAGGGTAAGGCTTCGGGTAAGGGTTAGGGTTACGGTTAGGGTTAGGGTTAGGGGACGGGGACGGTTTAAGGTACAGGTTAGGGTACGACAACGGTTTAGGGTGAGCGTACGTGTTAGGGTACGGTTTAGTGTTAGCGTACGGGTTAGGATTAGGTGACGGGTGAGTGTTAGGCTTCGGGTAAGGGTTAGGGTTAGGGTTAGGGTTAGGGTTAGGGTTAGGGGACGGGGACGGTTTAGGGTACAGGTTAGTGTACGACAACGGTTTAGGGTGAGCGTACGTGTTAGGGTACAGGTTAGTGTTAGCGTACGGGTTAGGATTAGGGTACGGGTGAGGGTAAGGCTTCGGGTAAGGGTTAGGGTTAGGGTTAGGGTTAGGGTTAGGGTTAGGGGACGGGGAAGGTTTAGGGTACAGGTTAGGGTACGACAACGGTTTAGGGTGAGCGTACGTGTTAGGGTTCGGGTTAGTGTTAGCGTACGGGTTAGGATTAGGGGACGGGTGAGGGTAAGGCTTCGGGTAAGGGTTAGGGTTAGGGTTAGGTTTAGGGTTATTGTTAGGGGACGGGGACGGTTTAGGGTACAGATTAGGGTACGACAACGGTTTAGGGTGAGCGTACGTGTTAGGGTACGGGTTAGTGTTAGCGTACGAGTTAGGATTATTGGACGGGTGAGAGTAAGGCTTCGGGTAAGAGTTAGGGTTAGGGTTCGGGTTAGGGATAGGGGACGGGGACGGTTTAGGGTACAGGTTAGGGTACGACAACGGTTTAGGGTGAGCGTACGTGTTAGGGTACGGGTTAGTGTTAGCGTACGGGTTAGGATTTGGGGACGGGTGAGGGTAAGGCTTCGGGTAAGGGTTAGGGTTAGGGTTAGGGTTAGGGTTAGGGGACGGGGACGGTTTAGGGTACAGGTTAGGGTACGACAACGGTTTAGGGTGAGCGTACGTGTTAGGGTACGGGTTAGTGTTAGCGTACGGTTTAGGATTAGGGGACGGGTGAGGGTAAGGCTTTGGGTAAGGGTTAGGGTTAGGGTTAGGGTTAGGGTTAGGGGACGGGGACGGTTTAGGGTACAGGTTAGGGTACAACAACGGTTTAGGGTGAGCGTACGTGTTAGGGTACGGGTTAGTGTTAGCGTACGGGTTAGGATTAGGGGACGGGTGAGGGTAAGGCTTCAGGTAAGGGTTAGGGTTAGGGTTACGGGTAGGGTTAGGGTTAGGGTACAGGGACGATTTAGGGTACATGTAAGTGTACGACAACGGTTTAGGGTGAGCGTACGTGTTAGGGTACAGGTTAGTGTTAGCGTACGGGATAGGATTAGGGTACGGGTGAGGGTAAGGCTTTGGGTAAGGGTTAGGATTAGGGTTAGGGTTAGGGTTAGGGGACGGGGACGGGGACGGTTTAGGGTACAGGTTAGGGTACGACAACGGTTTAGGGTGAGCGTACGTGTAAAGGTACAGGTTAGTGTTAGCGTACGGGTTAGGATTAGGGGACGGGTGAGGGTAAGGCTTCGGGTAAGGGTTAGGGTTAGGGTTAGGGTTAGGGTTAGGTTTAGGGGACGGGGACGGGGACGGTTTAGGGTACAGGTTAGGGTACGACAAAGGTTTAGGGTGAGCGTACGTGTTAGGGTACGGGTTAGTGTTAGCGTACGGGTTAGGATTAGGGTACGGGTGAGGGTAAGGCTTCGGGTAAGGGTTAGGGTTAGGGTTACGGTTAGGGATAGGGGACGGGGACGGGCACGGTTTAGTGTACAGGTTAGGGTACGACAACGGTTTAAGCTGAGCGTACGTGTTAGGGTACGGGTTAGTGTTAGCGTACGGGTTAGGATTAGGGGACGGGTGAGTGTAAGGCTTCGGGTAAGGGTTAGGGTTAGGGTTAGGGTTAGTGTTAGGGGACGGGGACGGTTTAGGGTACAGGTTAGGGTACGACAACGGTTTAGGGTGAGCGTACGTGTTAGGGTACATGTTAGTGTTAGCGTACGGGTTAGGATTAGGGGACGGGTTAGTGTAAGGCTTCGGGTAAGGGTTAGGGTTAGGGTTAGGTTTAGGTTTAGGGGACGGGGACGGGGACGATTTAAGGTACAGGTTAGGATACGACAACGGTTTAGGTTGAGCGTACGTGTTAGGGTATGGGTTAGTGTTAGCGTACGGGTTAGGATTAGGGGACGGGTGAGTGTTAGGTTTCGGGTAAGGTTTAGGGTTAGGGTTAGGGTTTGGGTTATTGTTAGGGGACGGGGACGGTTTAGGGTACAGGTTAGGGTATGACAACGGTTTAGGGTGAGCGTACGTGTTAGGGTAGGGGTTAGTGTTAGCGTACGGGTTAGGATTAGGGGACGGGTGAGGGTAAGGCTTCGGGTAAGGGTTAAGGTTAGGGTTAGGGTTAGGGTTAGGCTTAGGGGACGAGGACGGTTTAGCGTACAGGTTAGTGTACGACAACGTTTTACGGTGAGCGTACGTGTTAGGGTACGTGTCAGTGTTAGCGTATTGTTTAGGATTAGGGGACGGGTGGGGGTAAGGCTTCGGGTAAGGGTTAGGGTTAGGGTTAGGGGACGGGGACGGGGACGGGGACGGTTTAGTGTACAGGTTAGGGTACGACAACGGTTTAGGTTGAGCGTACGTGTTAGGGTACAGGTCAGTGTTAGCGTACGGGTTAGGTTTAGGGGACGGGTGAGGGTAAGGCTTCGGGTAAGGGTTAGGGTTAGGGTTAGGTTTAGGGTTAGGGGACGGGGAAGGGGACGGTTTAGGGTACAGGTTAGGGTACGACAACGGTTTAGGTTGAGCGTACGTGTTAGGTTACGGGTTAGTGTTAGCGTACGGGTTAGTATTAGGGGACGGGTGAGGGTAAGGCTTCGGGTAAGGGTTAGGGTTAGGGTTAGGGTTAGGGGACGGGGACGGTTTAAGGTACAGGTTAGGGTACGACAACGGTTTAGGGTGAGCGTACGTGTTAGGGTACGGGTTAGTGATAGCGTACGGGTTAGGATTAGGGGAAGGGTGAGGGTAAGGCTTCGGGTAAGGTTTAGGGTTACGGATAGGGTTAGGGTTAGGGGACGGGGACGGTTTAGGGTACAGGTTAGGGTACGACAACGGTTTAGGGTGAGCGTACGTGTTAGGGTACGGGTTAGCGTTAGCGTACGGGTTAGGATTAGGGGACGGGTGAGGGTAAGGCTTCGGGTAAGGGTTAGGGTTAGGGTTAGGGTTAGGGTTAGGGTTAGGGTTAGGGGACGGTTTAGGGTAAAGGTTAGGGTACGACAACGATTTAGGGTGAGCGTACGTGTTAGGGTACGGGTTAATGTTAGCGTACGGATTAGGATTAGGGGACGGGTGAGTGTAAGATTTCGGGTAAGGGTTAGGGTTAAGGATAGGTTTAGGGTTACGGTTAGGAGACGGGGACGGGGACGGTTTAGGGTACAGGTTAGGGTACGACAACGGTTTAGGGTGAGCGAACTTGTTAGGGTACGGGTTAGTGTTAGCGTACGGGTTAGGATTAGGGGACGGGTGAGGGTAAGGCTTCGGGTAAGGTTTAGGGTTAGTGTTAGGGTTAGGGTTAGGGTTAGGGGATGGGGACGGTTTAGGGTACAGGTTAGGATACGACAACGGTTTAGGGTGAGCGTACGTGTTAGGGTATGGGTTAGTGTTGGCGTACGGGTTAGGATTAGGGGACGGGTGAGGGTAAGGCTTCGGGTAAGGGTTAGGGTTAGGCTTAGGGTTAGGGTTAGGGGATTGGGACGGTTTAGGGTACAGGTTAGGGTACGACAACGGTTTAGGGTGAGCGTACGTGTTAGGGTAAGGGTTAGTGTTAGCGTAAGTGTTAGGATTAGGGGACGGGTGAGTTTAAGGCTTCGGGTAAGGGTTAGGGTTAGGGTTAGGGTTAGGGTTAGGGGACGGGGACGGGGACGGTTTAGGATACAGGTTAGGGTACGACAACGGTTTAGGGTGAGTGTACGTGTTAGGGTACGGGTTAGTGTTAGCATACGGGTTAGCATTAGGGGATGGGTGAGGGTAAGGCTTCAGGTAAGGGTTAGGGATAGGGGACGGGGACGGGGACGCGTACGGTTTAGGGTACAGGTTAGGGTACGACAACGGTTTAGGGTGAGCGTACGTGTTAGGGTACAGGTTAGTGATAGGGTACGGGTTACGATTAGGGGACGGGTGAGGGTAAGGCTTCGGGTAAGGATTAGGGTTAGGGTTAGGCTTAGGATTAGGGTTAGGGGACGGGGACGGTTTACGGTACAGGTTAGGATACGACAACGGTTTAGGGTGAGCGTACGTGTTAGGGTATAGGTTAGTGTTAGCGTACGGTTTAGGATTAGGGGATGGGTGAGTGTTAGGCTTCGGGTAAGGGTTAGGGTTAGGGTTAGGGTTAGGGTTATTGTTAGGGGACGGGGACGGTTTAGGGTACAGGTTAGGGTACGACAACGGTTTAGGGTGAGCGTAGGTGTTAGGGTAATGGTTAGTGTTAGTGTACGGGTTAGGATTAGGGGACGGGTGAGGGTAAGGCTTCGGGTAAGGGTTAAGGTTAGGGTTAGGGTTAGGATTAGGCTTAGGGGACGAGGACGGTTTAGGGTACAGGTTAGTGTACGACAAAGTTTTACGGTGAGCGTACGTGTTAGGGTACGGGTTAGTGTTAGCATACTGTTTAGGATTAGGGGACGGGTGAGGGTAAGGCTTCGGGTAAGGGTTAGGGTTAGGGTTAGGGGACGGGGACGGGGACGGGGACGGTTTAGTGTACAGGTTAGGGTACGACATCGGTTTAGGGTGAGCGTACGTGTTAGGGTACGGGTTAGTGTTAGCGTACGGGTTAGGTTTAGGGGACGGGTGAGGGTAAGGCTTCGGGTAAGGGTTAGGGTTAGGGTTAGGGTTAGGGTTAGGGGACGGGGAAGGGGACGGTTTAGGGTACAGGTTAGTGTACGACAACGGTTTAGGGTGAGCGTACGTGTTAGGGTACGGGTTAGTGTTAGCGTACGGGTTAGGATTAGGGGACGGGTGAGGGTAAGGCTTCGGGTAAGGGTTAGGGTTAGGGTTAGGGTTAGGGTTAGAGGACGGGGACGGTTTAAGGTACAGGTTAGGGTACGACAACGGTTTAGGGTGAGCGTACGTGTTAGGGTACGGGTTAGTGTTAGCGCACGGGTTAGGATTAGGTGACGGGTGAGTGTTAGGCTTCGGGTAAGGGTTAGGGTTAGGATTAGGGTTAGGGTTAGGGGACGGGGACGGTTTAGGGTACAGGTTAGTGTACGACAACACTTTAGGGTGAGCGTACGTGTTAGGGTACAGTTTAGTGTTAGCGTACGGGTTAGGATTAGGGTACGGGTGAGGGTAAGGCTTCGGGTAAGGGTTAGGGTTAGGGTTAGGGTTAGGGTTAGGGGACGGGGAAGGTTTAGGGTACAGGTTAGGGTACGACAACGGTTTAGGGTGAGCGTACGTGTTAGGGTTCGGGTTAGTGTTAGCGTACGGGTTAGGATTAGGGGACGGGTGAGGGTAAGGCTTCGGGTAGGGTTAGGGTTAGGGTTAGGGTTACGGTTAGGGTTAGGGTTAGGGGACGGGGACGGTTTAGGGTACAGGTTAGGGTACGACAACGGTTTAGGGTGAGCGTACGTGTTAGGGTACGGATTAGTGTTAGCGTACGGGTTAGGATTAGGGGACGGGTGAGGGTAAGGCTTGGGGTAAGGTTTAGGGTTAGGGTTAGGGTTAGAGTTAGGGTTAGGGGACGTGGACGGTTTAGGGTACAGGTTAGGGTACGACAAATATTTAGGGTGAGCGTACGTTTTAGGGTACGGTTTAGTGTTAGCGTACGGGTTAGGATTAGGGGACGGGTGAGGGTAAGGCTTCGGGTAAGGGTTAGGGTTAGGGTTAAGGTTAGGGTTAGGGTTAGGGGACGGGGACGGTTTAGGGTACAGGATAGGGTACGACAACAGCTTAGGGGAGCGTACGTGTTAGGGTACGTGTTAGTGTTAGCGTATGGGTTAGGACTACGGGACGGGTGAAGGTAAGGCTTCGGGTAAGGGTTAGGGTTAGTTTTAGGGTTAGGGTTAGGGTTAGGGGACGGTTTAGGGTACAGGTTAGGGTATGACAACGGTTTAGGTTGAGCGTACGTGTTAGGGTACGCGTTAGTGTTAGCTTACGGGTTAGGATTAGGGGACGGGTGAGTGTAAGGCTTCGGGTAAGGGTTAGGGTTAGGGTTAGGGTTAGGGTTAGGTTTAGAGGACGGGGATGGTTTAGGGTACAGGTTAGGGTACGGCAACGGTTTAGGGTGAGCGTACGTGTTAGGGTATGGGTTAGTGTTAGCGTACGGGTTAGGATTAGGGGACGGGTGAGGGTAAGGCTCGGGTAAGGGTTAGGGTTAGGGTTAGGGTTAGGGTTAGTGTTAGGGGACGGAGACGGTTTAGGGTACCGGTTAGGGTACGACAACGGTTTAGGGTGTTCGTACGTGTTAGGGTACGGGTTAATGTTAGCATACGGGTTAGGATTATGGGACGGGTGAGTGTAAGACTTCGGGTAAGGGTTAGGGTTAGGTTTAGGGTTAGGGTTAGGGTTAGAGGACGGGGACGGCGATGGTTTAGGGTACAGGTTAGGGTACGACAACGGTTTAGGTTGAGCGTACTTGTTAGGGTACGGGTTAGTGTTAGCGTACGAGTTAGGATTAGGGGACGTGTAGGGTAAGGCTTCGGGTAAGGTTTAGGGTTAGTGTTAGGGTTAGGGTTAGGGTTAGGGGACGGGGACGGTTTAGGGTACAGGTTAGGATACGACAACGGTTTAGGGTGAGTGTACGTGTTAGGGTATGGGTTAGTGTTAGCGTACGGGTTAGGATTAGGGGACGGGTGAGTGTTAGGCTTCGGGTAAGGGTTAGGGTTAGGGTTAGGGTTAGGGTTATTGTTAGGGGACGGGGACGGTTTAGGGTACAGTTTAGGGTACGAAAACGGTTTAGGGTGAGCGTAAGTGTTAGGGTACGGGTTAGTGTTAGCGTACGGGTTAGGATCAGGGACGGGTGAGGGTAAGGCTTCGGGTAAGGGTTAAGGTTAGGGTTAGGGTTAGGGTTAGGCTTAGGGGACGAGGACGGTTTAGGGTACAGGTTAGTGTACGACAAAGTTTTACGGTGAGCGTACGTGTTAGGGTACGGGTTAGTGTTAGCATACTGTTTAGGATTAGGGGACGGGTGAGGGTAAGGCTTCGGGTAAGGGTTAGGGTTAGGGTTAGGGGAAGGGGACGGGGACGGGGACGGTTTAGTGTACAGGTTAGGGTACGACATCGGTTTAGGGTGAGCGTACGTGTTAGGGTACGGGTTAGTGTTAGCGTACGGTTTAGGTTTAGGGGACGGGTGAGGGTAAGGCTTCGGGTAAGGGTTAGGGTTAGGGTTAGGGTTAGGGTTAGGGGACGGGGAAGGGGACGGTTTAGGGTACAGGTTAGGGTACGACAACGGTTTAGGGTGAGCGTACGTGTTAGGGTACGGGTTAGTGTTAGCGTACGGGTTAGGATTAGGGGACGGGTGAAGGTAAGGCTTCGGGTAAGGGTTAGGGTTAGGGTTAGGGTTAGGGGACGGGGATGGTTTAGGGTACAGGTTAGTGTACGACAACAGTTTAGGGTGAGCGTACATGTTAGGGTACAGTTTAGTGTTAGCGTACGGGTTAGGATTAGGGTACGGGTGAGGGTAAGGCTTCGGGTAAGGGTTAGGGTTAGGGTTAGGGTTAGGGTTAGGGTTAGGGGACGGGGAAGGTTTAGGGTACAGGTTAGGGTACGACAACGGTTTAGGGTGAGCGTACGTGTTAGGGTTCGGGTTAGTGTTAGCGTACGGGTTAGGATTAGGGGACGGGAGAGGGTAAGGCTTCGGGTAAGGGTTAGGGTTAGGGTTAGGTTTAGGGTTATTGTTAGGGGACGGGGACGGTTTAGGGTACAGAATAGGGTACGACAATGGTTTAGGGTGAGCGTACGTGTTAGGGTACGGGTTAGTGTTAGCATACGAGTTAGGATTAGTGGACGGGTGAGGGTAAAGCTTCGGGTAAGAGTTAGGGTTAGGGTTCGGGTTAGGGTTAGGGTTAGGGGACGGGGACGGTTTAGGGTACAGGTTAGGGTACGACAACGGTTTAGGGTGAGCGTACGTGTTAGGGTACGGGTTAGTGTTAGCGTACGGATTAGGATTTGGGGACGGGTGAGGGTAAGGCTTCGGGTAAGGGTTAGGGTTAGGGTTAGGGTTAGGGTTAGGGGACGGGGACGGTTTAGGGTACAGGTTAGGGTACGACAGCGGTTTAGGGTGAGCGTACATGTTAGGGTATGGGTTAGTGTTAGCGTACGGTTTAGGATTAGGGGACGGGTGAGGGTAAGGCTTTGGGTAAGGGTTAGGGTTAGGGTTAGGGTTAGGTTTAGGGGACGGGGACGGATTAGGGTACAGGTTAGGGTACGACAACGGTTTAGGGTGAGCGTACGTGTTAGGGTACGGGTTAGTGTTAGCGTACGGTTTAGGATTAGGGGACGGGTGAGGGTAAGGCTTCAGGTAAGGGTTAGGGTTAGGGTTAGGGGTAGGGTTAGGGTTAGGGGACGGGGACGTTTTAGGGTACACGTTAATGTACGACAACGGTTTAGGGTGAGCGTACGTGTTAGGGTACGGGTTAGTGTTAGCGTACGGGTTAGGATTAGGGTACAGGTGAGGGTAAGGCTTTGGGTAAGGGTTAGGATTAGGGTTAGGGTTAGGGTTAGGGGACGGGGACTGGGACGGTTTAGGGTACAGGTTAGGGTACGACAACAGTTTAGGGTGAGCGTACGTGTTAGGGTAAGGGTTAGTGTTAGCGTACGGGTTAGGATTAGGGGACGGGTGAGTTTAAGACTTCGGGTAAGGGTTAGGGTGAGGGTTAGGGTTAGGGATAGGGTTAGGTGACGGGGACGGTTTAGGGTACAGGTTAGGGTACGACAACGGTTTAGGGTGAGCGTACGTGTTAGGGTACAGGTTAGTGTTAGCGTACGGGTTAGGATTAGGGGACGGGTGAGGGTAAGGCTGCGGGTAAGGGTTAGGGTTAGGGTTAGGGTTAGGGTTAGGGTTAGGGGACGGGGACGGGGACGGTTTAGGGTACAGGTTAGGGTACGACAAAAGTTTAGGGTGAGCGTACGTGTTAGGGTACAGGTTAGTGTTAGCGTACGGGTTAGGATTAGGGTACGGGTGAGGGTAAGGCTTCGGGTAAGGGTTAGGTTTAGGGTTAGGGTTAGGGATAGGGGACGGGGACGGGCACGGTTTAGTGTACAGGTTAGGGTACGACAACGGTTTAGGCTGAGCGTACGTGTTAGGGTACGGGTTAGTGTTAGCGTACGGGTTAGGATTAGGGGACGGGTGAGTGTAATGCTTCGGGTAAGGGTTAGGGTTAGGGTTAGGGTTAGGGTTAGGGGACGGGGACGGCTTAGGGTACAGATTAGGGTACGTCAACGGTTTAGGGTGAGCGTACGTGTTAGGGTACGGGTTAGTGTTAGCGTACGGGTTAGGATTAGGGGACGGGTGAGGTTAAGGCTTCGGGTCAGGGTTAGGGTTAGGGTTAGGGTTAGGGTTAGGGTTAGGGGACGGGGACGGTTTAGGGTACAGGTTAGGGTACGACAACGATTTAGGGTGAGCGTACGTGTTAGGGTACGGGTTAGTGTTAGCGTACGGGTTAGGATTAGGGGACGGGTGAGTGTAAGGCTTCGGGTAAGGGTTAGGGTTAGGGTGAGGGTTAGGGGACGGGGACGGTTTAGGGTACAGGTTAGGGTACGACAACGATTTAGGGTGAGCGTACGTGTTAGGGTACGGGTTAGTGTTAGCGTACGGGTTAGGATTAGGGGACGGGTGAGTGTAAGGCTTCGGGTAAGGGTTAGGGTTAGGGTGAGGGTTAGGGGACGGGGACGGTTTAGGGTACAGGTTAGGGTACAACAACGGTTTAGGGTGAGCGTACATGTTAGGATACGGTTTAGTGTTAGCGTACGGGTTAGGATTAGGGGACGGGTGAGGGTAAGGCTTCGGGTAAGGGATAGGGTTAGGGTTAGGGTTAGGGTTAGGTTTAGAGGACGGGGATGGTTTAGGGAACAAGTTAGGGTACGGCAACGGTTTAGGGTGAGCGTACGTGTTAGGGTATGGGTTAGTGTTAGCGTACGGGCTAGGATTAGGGGACGGGTGAGGGTAAGGCTCGGGTAAGGGTTAGGTTTAGGGTTAGGGTTAGGGTTAGTGTTAGGGGACGGAGACGGTTTAGGGTACAGGTTAGGGTACGACAACGGTTTAGGGTGAGCGTACGTGTTAGGGTACGGGTTAATGTTAGCATACGGGTTAGGATTATGGGACGGGTGAGTGTAAGACTTCGGGTAAGGGTTAGGGTTAGGTTTAGGGTTAGGGTTAGGGTTAGGGGACGGGGAAGGCGATGGTTTAGGGTACAGGTTAGGGTACGACAACGGTTTAGGTTGAGCGTACTTGTTAGGGTACGGGTTAGTGTTAGCGTACGGGTTAGGATTAGGGGACGTGTGAGGGTAAGGCTTCGGGTAAGGTTTAGGGTTAGTGTTAGGGTTAGGGTTAGGGTTAGGGGACGGGGACGGTTTAGGATACAGGTTAGGATACGACAAAGGTTTAGGGTGAGCGTACGTGTTAGGGTATGGGTTAGTGTTAGCGTACGGGTTAGGATTAGGGGACGGGTGAGTGTTAGGCTTCGGGTAAGGGTTAGGGTTAGGGTTAGGGTTAGGGTTATTGTTAGGGGACGGGGACGGTTTAGGGTACAGGTTAGGGTACGACAACGGTTTAGGGTGAGCGTACGTGTTAGGGTACGGGTTAGTCTTAGCATACGGGTTAGGATTAGGGGACGGGTGAGTGTAAGGCTTCGGGTAAGGGTTAAGGTTAGGGTTAGGGTTAGGGTTAGGCTTAGGGGACGAGGACGGTTTAGGGTACAGGTTAGTGTACGACAAAGTTTTACGGTGAGCGTACGTGTTAGGGTACGGGTTAGTGTTAGCATACTGTTTAGGATCAGGGGACGGGTGAGGGTAAGGCTTCGGGTAAGGGTTAGGGTTAGGGTTAGGGGACGGGGACGGGGACGGGGACGGTTTAGTGTACAGGTTAGGGTACGACATCGCTTTAGGGTGAGCGTACGTGTTAGGGTACGGGTTAGTGTTAGCGTACGGGTTAGGTTTAGGGGACGGGTGAGGGTAAGGCTTCGGGTAAGGGTTAGGGTTAGGGTTAGGGTTAGGGGACGGAGAAGGGGACGGTTTAGGGTACACGTTAGGGTACGACAACGGTTTAGAGTGAGCGTACGTGTTAGGGTACGGGTTAGTGTTAGCGTACGGGTTAGGATTAGGGGACGGGTGAGGGTAAGGCTTCGGGTAAGGGTTAGGGTTAGGGTTAGGGTTAGAGGACGGGGACGGTTTAAGGTACAGGTTAGGGTACGTCAACGGTTTAGGGTGAGCGTACGTGTTAGGGTACGGGTTAGTGTTAGCGTACGGGTTAGGATTAGGTGACGGGTGAGTGTTAGGCTTCGGGTAAGGGTTAGGGTTAGGGTTAGGGTTAGGGTTAGGGGACGGGGACGGGGACGGTTTAGGGTACAGGTTAGTGTACGACAACAGTTTAGGGTGAGCGTATGTGTTAGGGTACAGTTTAGTGTTAGCGTACGGGTTAGGATTAGGGTACGGGTGAGGGTAAGGCTTCGGGTAAGGGTTAGGGTTAGGGTTAGGGTTAGGGTTAGGGTTAGGGGACGGGAAAGGTTTAGGGTACATGTTAGGGTACGACAACGGTTTAGGGTGAGCGTACGTGTTAGTGTTCGGGTTAGTGTTAGCGTACGGGTTAGGATTAGGGGACGGGTGAGTGTAAGGCTTCGGGTAAGGGTTAGGGTTAGGGTTAGGTTTAGGGTTATTGTTAGGGGACGGGGACGGTTTAGGGTACAGATTAGGGTACGACAATGGTTTAGGGTGAGCGTACGTGTTAGGGTAAGGTTTAGTGTTAGCATACGAGTTAGGATTAGTGGACGGGTGAGGGTAAGGCTTCGGGTAAGAGTTAGGGTTAGGGTTCGGGTTAGGGTTAGGGTTAGGGGACGGGGACGGTTTAGGGTACAGGTTAGGGTACGACAACGGTTTAGGGTGAGCGTACGTGTTAGGGTACGGGTTAGTGTTAGCATACGGATTAGGATTTGGGGACGGGTGAGGGTAAGGCTTCGGGTAAGGGTTAGGGTTAGGGTTAGGGATAGGGGACGGGGACGGTTTAGGGTACAGGTTAGGGTACGACAACGGTTTAGGGTGAGCGTACATGTTAGGGTACGGGTTAGTGTTAGCGTACGGTTTAGGATTAGGGGACGGGTGAGGGTAAGGCTTTGGGTAAGGGTTAGGGTTAGGGTTAGGGTTAGGGTTAGGGGACGGGTGAGTGTAAGGCTTCGGGTAAGGGTTAGGGTTAGGGTTAGGGTTAGGGTTAGGGGACGGGGACAGGGACGGTTTAGGGTACAGGTTAGGTTACGACAACGATTTAGGGTGAGCGTACGTGTTAGGGTACGGGTTAGTGTTAGCGTACGGGTTAGGATTAGGGGACGGGTGAGTGTAAGGCTTCGGGTAAGGGTTAGGGTTAGGGTGAGGGTTAGGGGACGGGGACGGTTTAGGGTACAGGTTAGGGTACGACAACGGTTTAGGGTGAGCGTACGTGTTAGGATATGGTTTAGTGTTAGCGTACGGTTTAGGATTAGGGGACGGGTGAGGGTAAGGCTTCGGGTAAGGGTTAGGGTTAGGGTTAGGGTTAGGGTTAGGTTTAGAGGACGGGGATGGTTTAGGGTACAGGTTAGGGTACGGCAACGGTTTAGGGTGAGCGTACGTGTTAGGGTATGGGTTAGTGTTAGCGTACGGGCTAGGATTAGGGGACGGGTGAGGGTAAGGCTCGGGTAAGGGTTAGGGTTAGGGTTAGGGTTAGGGTTAGTGTTAGGGGACGGAGACGGTTTAGGGTACAGGTTAGGGTACGACAACGGTTTAGGGTGAGCGTACGTGTTAGGGTACGGGTTAATGTTAGCATACGGGTTAGGATTATGGGACGGGTGAGTGTAAGACTTCGGGTAAGGGTAAGGGTTAGGTTTAGGGTTAGGGTTAGGGTTTGGGGACGGGGACGGCGATGGTTTAGGGTACAGGTTAGGGTACGACAACGGTTTAGGTTGAGCGTACTTGTTAGGGTACGGGTTAATGTTAGCGTACGGGTTAGGATTAGGGGACGTGTGAGGGTAAGGCTTCGGGTAAGGTTTAGGGTTAGTGTTAGGGTTAGGGTTAGGGTTAGGGGACGGGGACGGTTTAGGATACAGGTTAGGATACGACAAAGGTTTAGGGTGAGCGTACGTGTTAGGGTATGGGTTAGTGTTAGCGTACGGGTTAGGATTAGGGGACATGTGAGTGTTAGGCTTCGGGTTAGGGTTAGGGTTAGGGTTAGGGTTAGGGTTATTGTTAGGGGACGGGGACGGTTTAGGGTACAGATTAGGGTACGACAACGGTTTAGGGTGAGCGTACGTGTTAGGGTACGGGTTAGTCTTAGCGTACGGGTTAGGATTAGGGGACGGGTGAGGGTAAGGCTTCGGGTAAGGGTTAAGGTTAGGGTTAGGGTTAGGGTTAGGCTTAGGGGACGAGGACGGTTTAGGGTACAGGTTAGTGTACAACAAAGTTTTACGGTGAGCGTACATGTTAGGGTACGGGTTAGTGTTAGCATACTGTTTAGGATTAGGGGACGGGTGAGGGTAAGGCTTCGGGTAAGGGTTAGGGTTAGGGTGAGGGGACGGGGACGGGGACGGGGACGGTTTAGTGTACAGGTTAGGGTACGACATCGGTTTAGGGTGAGCGTACGTGTTAGGGTACGGGTTAGTGTTAGCGTACGGGTTAGGTTTAGGGGACGGGTGAGGGTAAGACTTCGGGTAAGGGTTAGGGTTAGGGTTAGGGTTAGGGTTAGGGGACGGAGAAGGGGACGGTTTAGGGTACACGTTAGGGTACGACAACGGTTTAGGGTGAGCGTACGTGTTAGGGTACGGGTTAGTGTTAGCCTACGGGTTAGGATTAGGGGACGGGTGAGGGTAAGGCTTCGGGTAAGGGTTAGGGTTAGGGTTAGGGTTAGGGTTAGTGGACGGGGACGGTTTAAGGTACAGGTTAGGGTACGACAACGGTTTAGGGTGAGCGTACGTGTTAGGGTACGGGTTAGTGTTAGCGTACGGGTTAGGATTAGGTGACAGGTGAGTGTTAGGCTTCGGGTAAGGGTTAGGGTTAGGGTTAGGGTTAGGGTTAGGGTTAGGGGATGGGGACGGTTTAGGGTACAGGTTAGTGTACGACAACAGTTTAGGGTGAGCATATGTGTTAGGGTACAGTTTAGTGTAGGCGTACGGGTTAGGATTAGGGTACGGGTGAGGGTAAGGCTTCGGGTAAGGGTTAGGGTTAGGGTTAGGGTTAGGGTAGGGTTAGGGGACGGGGAAGGTTTAGGGTACAGGTTAGTGTACGACAACGGTTTAGGGTGAGCGTACGTGTTAGGGTTCGGGTTAGTGTTAGCGTACGGGTTAGGATTAGGGGACGGGTGAGGGTAAGGCTTCGGGTAAGGGTTAGGGTTAGCGTTAGGTTTAGGGTTATTGTTAGGGGACGGGGACGGTTTAGGGTACAGATTAGGGTACGACAACGGTTTAGGGTGAGCGTACGTGTTAGGGTACAGGTTAGTGTTAGCGTACGGGTTAGGATTAGGGGACGGGTGAGGGTAAGGCTTCGGGTAAGGGTTAGGGTTAGGGTTAGGGTTAGGGTTAGGGTTAGGGGACCGGGACGGGGACGGTTTAGGGTACAGGTTAGGGTACGACAAAAGTTTAGGGTGAGCGTACGTGTTAGGGTACGGGTTAGTGTTAGCGTACGGGTTAGGATTAGGGTACGGGTGAGGGTAAGGCTTCGGGTAAGGGTTAGGGTTAGGGTTAGGGTTAGGGATAGGGGACGGGGACGGGCACGGTTTAGTGTACAGGTTAGGGTACGACAACGGTTTAGGCTGAGCGTACGTGTTAGGGTACGGGTTAGTGTTAGCGTACGGGTTAGGATTAGGGGACGGGTGAGTGTAATGCTTCGGGTAAGGGTTAGGGTTAGGGTTAGGGTTAGGGTTAGTGTTAGGGGACGGGGATGGTTTAGGGTACAGGTTAGCGTACGACAACGGTTTAGGGTGAGCGTACGTGTTAGGGTACGTGTTAGTGTTAGGGTACGGGTTAGGATTAGGGGACGGGTGAGTGTAAGGCTTCGGGTAAGGGTTAGGGTTAGGGTTAGGGTTAGGGGACGGGGACGGCTTAGGGTACAGATTAGGGTACGTCAACGGTTTAGGGTGAGCGTACGTGTTAGGGTACGGGTTAGTGTTAGCGTACGGGTTATGATTAGGGGACGGGTGAGAGTAAGGCTTCGGCTAAGGGTTAGGGTTAGGGTTAAGGGATGGAGACGGTTTAGGATACAGGTTAGGGTACGACAACTGTTTAGGGTCACCGTACGTGTTAGGGTACGGGTTAGTGTTAGCGTACGGGTTAGGATTAGGAGACGGGTGAGGGTAAGGCTTCGGGTAAGTGTTAGGGTTAGGGTTAGGGTTAGGGTTAGGGTTAGGCGACGGGGACGGATTAGGGTACAGGTTAGGGTACGACAACGGTTTAGGGTGAGCGTACGTGTTAGGGTACGGGTCAGTGTTAGCGTACGGGTTAGGATTAGGGGACGGGTGAGGGTAAGGCTTCGGGTAAGGGTTAGGCTTCGGGTTAGGGTTAGGTTAGGGGACGGGGACGGTTAAGGGTACAGGTTAGGGTACGACAACGGTTTAGGGTGAGCGTACGTGTTAGGATACGGGTTAGTGTTGGCGTACGGGTTAGGTTTAGGGGACGGGTGAGGGTAAGGCTTCGGGTAAGGGTTAGGGTTAGGGTTAGGGTTAGGGTTAGGGTTAGGGGACGGGGACGGTTTAGGGTACAGGTTAGGGTACGACAACGATTTAGGGTGAGCGTACGTGTTAGGGTACGGGTTAGTGTTAGCGTACGGGTTAGGATTAGGGGACGGGTGAGTGTAAGGCTTCGGGTAAGGGTTAGGGTTAGGGTGAGGGTTAGGGGATGGGGACGGTTTAGGGTACAGGTTAGGGTACGACAACGGTTTAGGGTGAGCGTACGTGTTAGGATATGGGTTAGTGTTAGCGTACGGGTTAGGATTAGGGGACGAGTGAGGGTAAGGCTTCGGGTAAGGTTTAGGGTTAGGGTTAGGGTTAGGGTTAGGGTTATGGGACGCGGACAGTTTAGGGTACAGGTTAGGGTACGACAAGGGTTTAGGGTGAGCGTACGTGTTAGGGTACGTGTTAGTGTTAGCGTACGGGTTAGGATTAGGGGACGGGTGAGGGTAAGGCTTCGGGTAAGGGTTAGGGTTAGGGTTAGGGTTAGGGTTAGGGGACGGGGACAGGGACGGTTTAGGGTACAGGTTAGGGTACGACAACGTTTTAGGGTGAGCGTACGTGTTAGTGTACGGGTTAGTGTTAGTGTACGGTTTAGGATTAGGGGACGGGTGAGGGTAAGGCTTCGGACAAGGGTTAGGGTTAGGGTTAGGGTTAGGGTTAGGGGACGGGGATGGTTTAGGGTACAGTTTAGTGTACGACAACGGTTTAGGGTGAGCGTACGTGTTAGGGTACGGGTTAGTGTTTGCGTACGGGTTAGGATTAGGGGACGGATGAGGGTAAGGCTTCGGGTAAGGGCTAGGGTTAGGGTTAGGGTTAGGGTTAGGGTTAGGGGACGGGGCCGGGGACGGTTTAGGGTACAGCTTAGGGTACGACAACTGTTTAGGGTGAGCGTACGTGTTAGGGTATGGTTTAGTGTTAGCGTACGGGTTAGGATTAGGGGACGGGTGAGGGTAAGGCTTCGGGTAAGTGTTAGGGTTAGGGTTAGGGTTAGGGTTAGGGTTAGGGGACGGGGACGGTTTAGGGTACAGGTTAGGGTACGACAACGGTTTAGGGTGAGCGTACGTGTTAGGGTACGGGTTAGTGTTAGCGAACGGGTTAGGATTAGGAGACGGGTGAGGGTAAGGCTTCGGGTAAGGGTTAGGGTTAAGGTTAGGGTTAGGGTTAGCGGACGGGGATGGTTTAGTGTAAAAGTTAGGGTACGACAACGGTGTAGAGTGAGCGTACATGTTAGGGTACGGGTTAGAGTTAGCGTACGGGTTAGGATTAGGGGACGGGTGAGGGTAAGGCTTCGGGTAAGGGTTAGGGTTAGTGTTAGGGTTAGGGTTAGGGTTAGGGGACGGGGACGGTTTAGGGTATAGGTTAGGGTACGACAACAGTTTAGGGTGAACGTACGTGGTAGGGTACGGGTTAGTGTTAGCGTACGGTTTAGGATTAGGGGACGGGTGAGGGTAAGGCTTCGGATAAGGGTTAGGGTTAGGTTTAGGGTTAGGGTTAGGGGACGGGGACAGTTTAGGGTACAGTTTAGTGTACGACAACGGTTTAGGGTGAGCGTACGTGTTAGGGTATGGTTTAGTGTTGCCATACGGGTTAGGATTAGGGGACGGGTGAGGGTAAGGCTTCGGGGAAGGGTTAGGGTTAGGGTTAGGGTTAGGGTTAGGGTTAGGGGACGGGGACGGGGACGGTTTAGGGTACAGGTTAGGGTACGACAACGGTTTAGGGTGAGCGTACGTGTTAGGGTATGGGTTAGTGTTAGCGAACGGGTTAGGATTAGGGGACGGGTGAGGGTAAGGCTTCGGGTAAGTGTTAGGGTTAGGGTTAGGGTTAGGGTTAGGGTTAGGGGATGGGGACGGTTTAGGGTACAGGTTAGTGTACGACAATGGTTTAGGGTGAGCGTACGTGTTAGGGTACGGGTTAGTGTTAGCGTACGGGTTAGGATTATGGGACGGGTGAGGTTAAGGCTTCGGGTAAGGGTTAGGGTTAGGATTAGGGTTAGGGTTAGGGGACGGGGACGGGGACAGTTTAGGGTACAGATTAGGGTTCGTCAACGGTTTAGGGTGAGCGTACGTGTTAGGGTACGGGTTAGTGTTAGCGTACGGTTTAGGATTAGGGGACGGGTGAGGGTAAGGCTTCGGGTAAGTGTTAGGGTTAGGGTTAGGTTTAGGGTTAGGGTTAGGGGACGGGGACGGTTTAGTGTACAGGTTAGGGTACGACAACGGTTTAGGGTGAGCATACATGTTAGGGTACGGGTTAGTGTTAGCGCATGGGTTAGGATTAGGGGACGGGTGAGGGTAAGGCTTCGGGTAAGGGTTAGGGTTAGGGTTAGGGTTAGGGTTAGGGGACGGGGATGGGGACGGTTTAGGGTAAAGGTTAGGGTACGACAACGGTTTAGGGTGAGCGTACGTGTTAGGGTACGGGTTATTGTTAGCCTACGGGTTAGGATTAGGGGACGGGTGAGGGTAAGGCTTCGGGTAAGTGTTAGGGTTAGGGTTAGGGTTAGGTTTAGGTGACGGGGACGGATTAGGGTACAGGTTAGGGTACGACAACGGTTTAGGGTGAGCATACGTGTTAGGGTAGGGGTTAGTGTTGGTGTACGGGTTAGGATTAGGGGACGGGTGAGGGTAAGGCTTCGGGTAAGGGTTAGGGTTAGGGTTAGGGTTAGGTTTATGGTTAGGGGAAGGGGAAGCTTTAAGGTACAGGTTAGGGTACGACAACGATTTAGGGTGAGCGTACGTGTTAGGATACGCGTTAGTGTTAGCGTACGGGTTAGGATTACGGGACGGGTGAGTGTAAGGCTTCGGGTAAGGGTTAGGGTTAGGGTTAGGGTTAGGGGACGGGGACGGTTTAGGGTACAGGTTAGGGTACGACAACGGTTTAGGGTGAGCGTACGTGTTAGGGTACGGGTTAGTGTTAGCGTACGGATTAGGATTAGGGGACGGGTGAGGGTAAGGCTTCGGGTAAGGGTTAGGGTTAGGGTTAGGGTTAGGGTTAGGGGACGGGGAAGGTTTAGGGTACAGGTTAGTGTACGACAACGATTTAGGGTGAGCGTACGTGTTAGGGTACGGGTTAGTGTTAGCGTACGGGTTAGGATTAGGGGACGGGTGAGGGTAACGCTTCGGGTAAGTGTTAGGGTTAGGATTAGGGTTAGGGTTAGGGTTAGGGGACGGGGACGGGGAAGGTTTAAGGTACAGGTTAGGGTACAACAAAGGTTTAGGGTGAGCGTACGTGTTAGGGTACGGGTTAGTGTTAGCGTACGGGTTAGGATTAGGGTACAGGTGAGGGTAAGGCTTCGGGTAAGGGTTAGGGTTAGGGTTAGGGGACGGGGACGGGCACGGTTTAGTGTAAAGATTAGGGTACGACAAATGTTTAGGGTGAGCGTACGTGTTAGGGAACGGGTTAGTGTTAGCGTACGGGTCAGGATTAGGGGACGGGTGAGTGTAAGGCTTCGGGTAAGGGTTAGGGTTAGGGTTAGGGTTAGGGTTAGGGGACGGGGACGGTTTAGGCTATAGGTTAGGGTACGACAACAGTTTAGGGTGAGCGTACGTGTTAGGGAACGGGTTAGTGTTAGCGTACGGGTTAGGATTAGGGGACGGGTGAGGGTAAGGCTTCGGGTAAGGGTTAGGGTTAGGTTTAGGGTTAGGGTTAGGGAACGGGGACGGGGACGGTTTAGGGTACAGGTTAGGGTACGTCAACGGTTTAGGATGAGCGTACGTGTTAGGGTACTGGTTAGTGTTAGCGTACGGTTTAGGATTAGGGGACTGGTGAGGGTAAGGCTTCGGTTAAGTGTTAGGGTTAGGGTTAGGTTTAGGGTTAGGGTTAGGGGACGGGGACGGTTTAGGGTACAGGTTTGGGTACGACAACGCTTTAGGGTGAGCATACATGTTAGGGTACGGGTTAGTGTTAGCGCATGGGTTAGGATTAGGGGACGGGTGAGGGTAAGGCTTCGGGTAAGGGTTAGGGTTAGGGTTAGGGTTAGGGTTAGGGGACGGGGACGGGTTCGATTTAGGGTAAAGGTTAGGGTACGACAACGGTTTAGGGTGAGCGTACGTGTTAGGGTATGGGTTAGTGTTAGCGTACGGGTTAGGATTAGGGGACGGGTGAGGGTAAGGCTTCGGGTAAGGGTTAGGGTTAGGGTTAGGGTTAGGTTTAGGGTTAGGGGACGGGGACGGTTTAGGGTACAGTTTAGGGTACGAAAAACTTTTAGGGTGAGCGTACGTGTTAGGGTACGGGTTAGTGTTAGCGTACGGGTTAGGATTAGGGGACGGGTGTGGGTAAGGCGACGGGTAAGGGTTAGGGTTAGGGTTAGGGTTAGGGTTAGGGGACGGGGACGGGGACGGTTTAGTGTACAGGTTAGGGTACGACAACGGTTTAGGGTGAGCGTACGTGTTAGGGTAGGGGTTAGTGTTAGCGTACGGGTTAGGATTAGGGGACGGGCGAGTGTAAGGCTTCGGGTAAGGGTTAGGGTTAGGGTTAGTGTTAGGGTTAGTGTTAGGGGACGGGGCCGGTTTAGGGTACAGGTTAGTGTACGAGAACGTTTTAGGGTGAGCGTACGTGTTAGGGTACGGGTTAGTGTTAGCGTACGGGTTAGGATTAGGGGACGGGTGAGTGTAAGGCTTCGTGTAAGGGTTAGGGTTAGGGTTAGGGTTAGGGTTAGGGGACGGGGACGGTTTAGGGTACAGGTTAGGGTACGACAATGGTTTAGGGTGAGCGTACGTCTTAGGGTACGGGTTAGTGTTAGCGTACGGTTTAGGATTAGGGGACGGGTGAGGGTAAGGCTTCGGGTAAGGGTTAGGGTTAGTGTTAGGGTTAGGGTTAGGGTTAGGGGATGGGGACGTTTTAGGGTACAGGTAAGTGTACGACAACGGTTTAGGGTGAGCGTACGTGTTAGGGTACGGGTTAGTGTTAGCATACGGGTTAGGATTAAGGGACGGGTGAGGGTAAGGCTTCGGGTAAGGGTTAGGGTTAGGGTTAGGGTTAGGGTTAGGGGACGGGGACGGGGAAGGTTTAGGGTACACGTTAGGGCACGACAAAGGTTTAGGGTGAGCGTACGTGTTAGGGTACGGGGTAGTGTTAGCGTACGGGTTAGGATTAGGGTACGGGTGAGGGTAAGGCTACGGGTAAGGGTTAGGGTTAGGGTTAGGGTTAGGGGACGGGGACGGTTTAGGGTACAGGTAAGGTACGACAACGGATTAGGGTGAGCGTACGTGTTAGGGTACGGGTTAGTGTTGGCGTACGGGTTAGGATTAGGGACGGGTGAGTGTAAGGCTTCGGGTAAGGGTTAGGGTTAGGGTTAGGGTTAGGGTTAGGGGATGGGGACGGTTTAGGGTACAGGTTAGGGTACGACAACGGTTTAGGGTGAGCGTACGTGTTAGGGTACGGGTTAGTGTTAGCGTACGGGTTAGTATTAGGGGACGGTGAGGTTAAGGCTACGGGTAAGTGTTAGGGTTAGGGTTAGGGTTAGGGTTAGGGTTAGGGGACGGGGACGGTTTAGGGTTAAGGTTAGGGTACGACAACGGTTTAGGATGAGCGTACATGATAGGGTATGGGTTAGTGTTAGCGTACAGGTTAGGATTAGGGGACGGTTGAGGGTAAGTCTTCGGGTAAGGGTTAGGTTTAGGGTTAGGGTTAGGGTTAAGGGACGGAGACGGTTTAGGATACAGGTTAGGGTACGACAACGGTTTAGGGTGAGCGTACGTGTTAGGGTATGGGTTAGTGTTAGCGTACGGGTTAGGATTAGGGGACGTGTGAGGGTAAGGCTTCGGGTAAGGGTTAGGGTTAGGGTTAGGGTTAGGGTTAGGGTTTGGGGACGGGGACGGTTTAGTGTACAGGTTAGGGTACGACAACGGTTTAGGGTGAGCGTACGTGTTAGGGCATGGGTTAGTGTTAGCGTACGGGTTAGGATTAGGAGACGGGTGAGGGTAAGGCTTCCGGTAAGGGTTAGGGTTAGGGTTAAGGTTAGGGTTAGGGTTAGGGGACGGGGACGGTTTAGGGTACAGGTTAGGGTACGACAACGGTTTAGGGTGAGCGTACGTGTTAGGGTATGGGCTAGTGTTAGCGTACGGGTTAGGATTAAGGGACGGGTGAGGGTAAGGCTTCGGGTAAGGGTTAGGGTTAGGGTTAGGGTTAGGGTTAGGGTTAGGGGACGGGGACGGTTTAGGGTACAGGTTTGGGTACGACAACGCTTTAGGGTGAGCATACATGTTAGGGTACGGGTTAGTGTTAGCGCATGGGTTAGGATTAGGGGACGGGTGAGGGTAAGGCTTCGGGTAAGGGTTAGGGTTAGGGTTAGGGTTAGGGTTAGGGGACGGGGACGGGTTCGATTTAGGGTAAAGGTTAGGGTACGACAACGGTTTAGGGTGAGCGTACGTGTTAGGGTATGGGTTAGTGTTAGCGTACGGGTTAGGATTAGGGGACGGGTGAGGGTAAGGCTTCGGGTAAGGGTTAGGGTTAGGGTTAGGGTTAGGTTTAGGGTTAGGGGACGGGGACGGTTTAGGGTACAGTTTAGGGTACGAAAAACTTTTAGGGTGAGCGTACGTGTTAGGGTACGGGTTAGTGTTAGCGTACGGGTTAGGATTAGGGGACGGGTGTGGGTAAGGCGACGGGTAAGGGTTAGGGTTAGGGTTAGGGTTAGGGTTAGGGGACGGGGACGGGGACGGTTTAGTGTACAGGTTAGGGTACGACAACGGTTTAGGGTGAGCGTACGTGTTAGGGTAGGGGTTAGTGTTAGCGTACGGGTTAGGATTAGGGGACGGGCGAGTGTAAGGCTTCGGGTAAGGGTTAGGGTTAGGGTTAGTGTTAGGGTTAGTGTTAGGGGACGGGGCCGGTTTAGGGTACAGGTTAGTGTACGAGAACGTTTTAGGGTGAGCGTACGTGTTAGGGTACGGGTTAGTGTTAGCGTACGGGTTAGGATTAGGGGACGGGTGAGTGTAAGGCTTCGTGTAAGGGTTAGGGTTAGGGTTAGGGTTAGGGTTAGGGGACGGGGACGGTTTAGGGTACAGGTTAGGGTACGACAATGGTTTAGGGTGAGCGTACGTCTTAGGGTACGGGTTAGTGTTAGCGTACGGTTTAGGATTAGGGGACGGGTGAGGGTAAGGCTTCGGGTAAGGGTTAGGGTTAGTGTTAGGGTTAGGGTTAGGGTTAGGGGATGGGGACGTTTTAGGGTACAGGTAAGTGTACGACAACGGTTTAGGGTGAGCGTACGTGTTAGGGTACGGGTTAGTGTTAGCATACGGGTTAGGATTAAGGGACGGGTGAGGGTAAGGCTTCGGGTAAGGGTTAGGGTTAGGGTTAGGGTTAGGGTTAGGGGACGGGGACGGGGAAGGTTTAGGGTACACGTTAGGGCACGACAAAGGTTTAGGGTGAGCGTACGTGTTAGGGTACGGGGTAGTGTTAGCGTACGGGTTAGGATTAGGGTACGGGTGAGGGTAAGGCTACGGGTAAGGGTTAGGGTTAGGGTTAGGGTTAGGGGACGGGGACGGTTTAGGGTACAGGTAAGGTACGACAACGGATTAGGGTGAGCGTACGTGTTAGGGTACGGGTTAGTGTTGGCGTACGGGTTAGGATTAGGGACGGGTGAGTGTAAGGCTTCGGGTAAGGGTTAGGGTTAGGGTTAGGGTTAGGGTTAGGGGATGGGGACGGTTTAGGGTACAGGTTAGGGTACGACAACGGTTTAGGGTGAGCGTACGTGTTAGGGTACGGGTTAGTGTTAGCGTACGGGTTAGTATTAGGGGACGGTGAGGTTAAGGCTACGGGTAAGTGTTAGGGTTAGGGTTAGGGTTAGGGTTAGGGTTAGGGGACGGGGACGGTTTAGGGTTAAGGTTAGGGTACGACAACGGTTTAGGATGAGCGTACATGATAGGGTATGGGTTAGTGTTAGCGTACAGGTTAGGATTAGGGGACGGTTGAGGGTAAGTCTTCGGGTAAGGGTTAGGTTTAGGGTTAGGGTTAGGGTTAAGGGACGGAGACGGTTTAGGATACAGGTTAGGGTACGACAACGGTTTAGGGTGAGCGTACGTGTTAGGGTATGGGTTAGTGTTAGCGTACGGGTTAGGATTAGGGGACGTGTGAGGGTAAGGCTTCGGGTAAGGGTTAGGGTTAGGGTTAGGGTTAGGGTTAGGGTTTGGGGACGGGGACGGTTTAGTGTACAGGTTAGGGTACGACAACGGTTTAGGGTGAGCGTACGTGTTAGGGCATGGGTTAGTGTTAGCGTACGGGTTAGGATTAGGAGACGGGTGAGGGTAAGGCTTCCGGTAAGGGTTAGGGTTAGGGTTAAGGTTAGGGTTAGGGTTAGGGGACGGGGACGGTTTAGGGTACAGGTTAGGGTACGACAACGGCTTAGGGTGAGCGTACGTGTTAGGGTATGGGCTAGTGTTAGCGTACGGGTTAGGATTAAGGGACGGGTGAGGGTAAGGCTTCGGGTAAGGGTTAGGGTTAGGGTTAGGGTTAGGGTTAGGGGACGGGGACGGGGACGGTTTAGGGTACAGTTTAGGGTACGACAACGGTTTAGGGTGAGCGTACGTGTTAGGGTACGGGCTAGTGTTAGCGTACGGGTTAGGATTAGGGGACGGGTGAGGATAAGGCTTCCGGTAAGGGTTAGGGTTAGGGTTAGGTTTAGGGTTAGGGGACGGGGACGGTTTAGGGTACAGGTTAGGGTATGACAACGGTTTAGGGTGAGCGTACGTGTTAGGGTACGGGTTAGTGTTAGCGTACGGGTTAGGATTAGGGGACGGGTGAGGGTAAGGCTTCAGGTAAGGTTTAGGGTTAGGGTTAGGGTTAGGGTTAGGGTTAGGGGACAGGGACGCTTTAGGGTACAGGTTAGGGTACGACAACGGTTTAGGGTGAGCGTACGTGTTAGGGTACGGGTTAGTGTTAGCGTACGGGTTAGGATTAGGGGACGGGTGAGAGTAACGCTTTGGGTAAGGGTTAGGGTTAGGGTTAGGGTTAGGGTTAGTGTTAGGGTTAGGGGACGGGGATGGTTTAGTGTACAGGTTAGGGTACGACAACGGTTTAGGGGCGCGTACGTGTTAGGGTACGGGTTAGTGTTAGCGTATGGGTTAGGATTAGGGGACGGGTGAGGGTAAGGCTTCGGGTAAGGGTTAGGTTTAGGGTTAGGGTTAGGGTTAGGGGACGGGGACGGTTTAGGGTACAGGTTAGGGTACGACAACGGTTTAGGGTGAGTGTACGTGTTAGGGTATGGGTTAGTGTTAGCGTACGGGTTAGGATTAGGGGACGGGCGAGGGTAAGGCTTCGGGTAAGGGTTAGGGTTAGGGCTAGGGGACGGGGACGGGGACGGTTTAGGGTACAGGTTAGTGTACGTCAACGGTTTAGGGTGAGCGTACGTGTTAGGGTACGGGTTAGTGTTAGCGTACGGGTTAGGATTAGGGGACGGGTGAGGGTAAGGCTTCGGGTAAGGGTTAGGGTTTGGGTTAGGGTTAGGGTTAGGGGACGGGCACAGGGACGGTTTAGGGTACAGGTTATGGTACGACAACGGTTTAGGGTGAGCGTACGTGTTAGGGTACGTGTTAGTGTTAGCGTACGGGTTAGGATTAGGGAACAGGTGAGGGTAAGGCTTCGGGTAAGGGTTAGGGTTAGGTTTAGGGTTAGGGTTAGGGGACGGGAACGGTTTAGGGTACAGGTTAGTGTACGAAAACCGTTTAGGGTGAGCGTACGTGTTACTGTGGGATTAGTGTTGGCGTACGGGTTAGGATTAGGGGACGTGTGTGGGTAAGGCTTCGGGTAAGGGTTAGGGTTAGGGTTAGGCTGAGGGTTAGGGTTAGGGGATGGGGATGGGGACGGTTTAGGGTACAGGTTAGGGTACGAAAACAGTTTAGGGTGAGCGTACGTGTTAGGGTACGGGTTAGTGTTAGCGTACGGGTTAGGATTAGGGGACGGCTGAGGGTAAGGCTTCGGGTAAGGGTTAGGGTTAGGGTTAGGGTTAGGGTTAGGGTTAGGGGACGGGGACGGTTTAGGGTACAGGTTAGTGTACGACAACGGTTTAGGGTGAGCGTACGTGTTAACGTACGGGTTAGTGTTAGCGTACGGGTTAGGATTAGGGAACGCGTGAGGGTAAGGCTACGGGTAAGGGTTAGGGTTAGTGTTAGGGTTAGGGTTAGGGTTAGGGGACGGGGACAGGGACGGTTTAGGGTACAGGTTAGAGTACGACAACTGTTTAGGGTGAGCGTACGTGTTAGGTTTAGGGTTAGTGTTAGCTTACGGGTTAGGATTAGGGGATATGTGAGGGTAAGGCTTCGGGTAAGTGTTAGGTTTAGGGTTAGGGTTAGGGTTAGGGGACGGGGACGGGGATGGTTTAGGTTACAGGTTAGGGTACGACAACGGTTTAGGGTGAACGTACGTGTTAGGGTATGTGTTAGTGTTAGCGTACAGGTTAGGATTAGGGGACGGTTGAGGTTAACGCTTTGGGTAAGGGTTAGGGTTAGGGTTAGGGTTAGGGTTAGGGGACGGGGCCGGTTTAGGTTACAGGTTAGGGTACGACAACGGTTTAGAGTGAGCGTACGTGTTAGGGTACGGGTTAGTGTTTGCGTACGGGTTAGGATTAGGGGACGGGTGAGGGTAAGGCTTCAGGTAAGGGTTAGGGTTAGGGTTAGGGTTAGGGTTAGGGTTTGGGGACGGGGACGGTTTAGGGTACAGGTTAGTGTACGACAACGGTTTAGGGTGAGCGTACGTGTTAGGGTACGGTTTAGTGTTAGCGTACGGGTTAGGATTAGGGGACGGGTGTGTGTAAGGCTTCCGGTAAGGGTTAGGGTTAGGGTTAGGGTTAGGGTTAGGGGACGGGGACGGTTTAGGGTACAGGTTAGGGTACGACAACGGTTTAGGGTGAGCGTACGTGTTAGGGTATGTGTTAGTGTTAGCGTACGGGTTAGGATTAGGGGACGGGTGAGGGTAAGGATTCGGGTAAGGGTTAGGGTTAGGGTTAGGATTAGGGTTAGGGGACGGGGACGGGAACGGTTTAGGGTACAGGTTAGGGTACGACAACGGTTTAGGGTGAGCGTACGTGTTAAGGTATGGGTTAGTGTGAGCGTACGGGTTAGGATTAGGGGACGGGTGAGGGTAAGGCTTCGGGTAAGGGTTAGGGTTAGGGTTAGGGTTAGGGTTAGGGTTAGGGGACGGGGACGGTTTAGGGTGCAGGTTAGGGTACGACAATGGTTTAGGGTGAGCGTACGTGTTAGGGTACGGGTTAGTGTTAGCGTACGGGTTAGCATTAGGGGACGGGTGAGGGTAAGGCTTCGGGTAAGGGTTAGGGATAGGGTTAGGGTTAGGGTTAGGGTTAGGGGACGGGGACGGTTTAGGTTACAGGTTAGGGTACGACAACGGTTTAGGGTGAGCGTACGTGTTAGGGTATGGGTTAGTGTTAGCGTACGGGTTAGGATTAGGGGACGGGTGAGGGTAAGGTTTCTGGTAAGGGTTAGTGTTAGGGTTAGGGTTAGGGATAGGGGACGGGGACGGCGACGGTTTAGGATACAGGTTAGGGTACGACAACGGTTTAGGGTGAGCGTACGTGTTAGGGTACAGATTAGTGTTAGCGTACGGTTTAGGATTAGGGGACGGGTGAGGGAAGCCTTCGGGTAAGGGTTAGGGTTAGGGTTAGGGGACGGGAACGGTTTAGGGTACAGGTTAGTGTACGAAAACGGTTTAGGGTGAGCGTACGTGTTAGGGTACGGGTTAGTGTTGGCGTACGGGTTAGGATTAGGGGACGGGTGAGGGTAAGGCTTCGTGTAGGTTTAGGGTTAGGGTTAGGCTTAGGGTTAGGGTTAGGGGACGGGGACGGGGACGGTTTAGGGTACAGGTTAGGGTACGACAACGGTTTAGGGTGAGCGTACGTGTTAGGGTACGGGTTAGTGTTAGCGTACGGGTTAGGATTAGGGGACGGGTGAGGGTAAGGCTTCGGGTAAGTGTTAGGGTTAGGGTTAGGGTTAGGGTTAGGGCACGGGGACAGTTTAGGGTACAGGTTAGGGTACGACAACGGTTTAGGGTGAGCGTACGTGTTAGCGTACGGGTTAGTGTTAGCGTACGGGTTAGGATAAGGGGACACGTGAGGGTAAGGCTTCGGGTAAGGGTTAGGATTAGGGTTAGGGTTAGGGTTAGTGGACGGGGACGGTTTAGGTTACAGGTTAGGGTACGACAACGGTTTAGGGTGATCGTACGTGTTAGGGTACGTTTTAGTGTTAGCGTACGGGTTAGGATTAGGGGACGGTTGAGGTTAAGGCTTCGGGTAAGGGTTAGGGTTAGGGTTAGGGTTAGGGTTAGGGTACGGGGACGGTTTAGGGTACAGGTTAGGGTACGACTACGGTTTAGAGTGAGCGTACGTGTTAGGGTACGGGTTAGTGTTAGCGTAGGGTTTAGGATTAGGAGACGGGTGAGGGTAAGGCTTCGGGTAAGGGTTAGGGTTAGGTTTAGGGTTAGGGTTAGGGTTAGGGTTAGGGTTAGGGGACGGGGACGGTTTAGGGTACAAGTTAGGGTACGACAACGGTTTAGGGTGAGCGTACGTGTTAGGGTACGGGTTAGTGTTAGCGTACGGGTTAGGATTGGGGACGGGTGAGGGTAAGGCTTCGGGTAAGGTTTAGGGATAGGGTTAGGGTTAGGGTAAGGTTAGGGGACGGGGACGGTTTAGTGTCCAGGTTAGGGTACGACAATGGTTTAAGGTGAGCGTATGTGTTAGGGTACGGGTTAGTGTTAGCCTACGGTTTAGGATTAGGGGACGTGTGAGCGTAAGGCTTCGGGTAAGGGTTAGGGTTAGGGTTAGGGTTAGGGGACGGGGACGGTTTAGGGTACAGGTTAGTGTACGACAACGGTTTAGCGTGAGCGTACGTGCTAGGGTACGGGTTAGTGTTGGCGTACAGGTTAGGATTAGGGGACGGGTGAGGGTAAGGCTTCGGGTAAGTGTTAGGGTTAGGGTTAGGGGACGGGGACGGAGACGGGAACGGTTTAGGGTACAGGTTAGGGTACTACAACGGATTAGGGTGAGCTTACGTGTTAGGGTACGTGTTAGTGTTAGCGTACGGGTTAGGATTAGGGGACGGATGAGGGTAAGGCTTCTGGTAAGGCTTAGGGTTAGGGTTAGGGTTAGGGTTAGAGTTAGGGGACGGGGACGGTTTAGGGTACAAGTTAGGGTACGACAACAGTTTAGGGTGAGCGTACGTGTTAGGGTACGGGTTAGTGTTAGCGTACGGGTTAGGATTAGGGGACGGGTGAGGGTAAGGCTTCGGGTAAGGGTTAGGGTTAGGGTTAGGTTTAGGGTAAGGGTTAGGGGACGGGGACGGTTTAGGGTACAGGTTAGGGTACGACAACGGTTTAGGGTGAGCGTACGTGTTAGGGTACGGGTTAGTGTTAGCGCACGGGTTAGGATTATGGGACGGGTGAGGGTAAGGCTTCGGGTAAGGGTTAGGGTTAGGGTTAGGGTTAGGGGATGGGGATGGGGACGTTTTAGGGTACAGGTTAGGGTACGACAACGGTTTAGGGTGAGCGTACGTGTTAGGGTACGTGTTAGTGTTAGCGTACGGGTTAGTATTAGGGTACGGTTGAGGGTAAGGCTTCGGGTAAGGGTTAGGGTTAGGGTTAGGGTTAGGGTTAGGGTTAGGGGACGGGGACGGTTTAGGGTACAGTTTAGGGTACGACAACGGTTTAGGGTGAGTGTACGTGTTAGGGTACGGGTTAGTGTTAGCGTACGGGTTAGGATTAGGGGACGGGTGAGGGTAAGGCTTCGGGTAAGGGTTAGGGTTAGGGTTAGGGTTAGGATTAGGGTTAGGGGACGGGGACGGTTTAGGGTGCAGGTTAGTGTACGACAACGGTTTAGGGTGAGCGTACGTGTTAGGGTACGGGTTAGTGTTAGCGTACGGGTTAGGATTAAGGGAAGGGTGAGGGTAAGACTTCGGGTAAGGGTTAGGTTTAGGGTTAGGGTTAGGGTTAGGGGACGGGGACGGGGACGGTTTAGGGTACAGGTTAGGGTACGACAACGGTTTAGGGTGAGCGTACGTGTTAGGGTACGGGTTAGTGTTAGCGTACGGGTTAGGATTAGGGGACGGGTGAGGGTAAGGCTTCGGGTAAGGGTTAGGGTTAGGGTTAGGGTTAGGGTTAGGGTTAGGGGACGGGGACGGTTTAGGGTACAGGTACGTGTACGACAACGGTTTATGGTGAGCGTACGTGTTAGGGTATGGGTTAGGGTTAGCGTACGGTTTAGGATTAGGGTACGGGTGAGGGTAAGGCTTCGGGTAAGTGTTAGGATTAGGGTTAGGGTTAGGGTTAGGGGACGGGGACGGGGACGGTTTAGGGTACAGGTTAGGGTACGACAACGGTTTAGGGTGAGCGTACGTGTTAGGGTAGGGGTTAGTGTTAGCGTACGGTTTAGGATTAGGGGACGGGTGAGGTTAAGGCTTCGGGTAAGGGTTAGGGTTAGGGTTAGGGTTAGGGTTAGGGGACGGGGACGGTTTAGGGTACAGGTTAGGGTACGACAACGGTTTAGGGTGAGCGTACGTGTTAGGGTACGGGTTAGTGTTAGCGTACGGGTTAGGATTAGGGGACGGGTGAGGGTAAGGCTTCGGGTAAGGGTTAGGGTTAGGGTTAGGGTTAGGGTTAGGGTTAGGGGACGGGGACGCGGAAGGTTTAGGGTACAGGTTAGGGTACGACAAAGGTTTAGGGTGAGCGTACGTGTTAGGGTACGGGTTAGTGTTAGCGTACGGGTTAGGATTAGGGTACGGGTGAGGGTAAGGCTTCGGGTAAGGGTTACGGTTAGGGTTAGGGTTAGGGTTAGGGGACGGGGATGGGCACGGTTTAGTGTAAAGGTTAGGGTACGACAACGGTTTAGGGTGAGCGTACGTGTTAGAGTACGGGTTAGTGTTAGCGTACGGGTTAGGATTAGGGGACGGGTGAGTGTAAGGCTTCGGGTAAGGGTTAGGGTTAGGTTTAGGGTTAGGGTTAGGGGACGGGGACGGTTTAGGGTACAGGTTAGGGAACGACAACGGTTTAGGGTGAGCGTACGTGTTAGGGTACGGGTTATTGTTAGCGTACGTGTTAGGATTAGGGGACGGGTGAAGGTAAGGCTTCGGGTAAGGCTTAGGGTTAGGGTTAGTGTTAGGGTTAGAGTTAGGGGACGGGGACGGTTTAGGGTACAAGTTAGGGTACGACAACTGTTTAGGGTGAGCGTACGTGTTAGGGTACGGGTTAGTGTTAGCGTACGGGTTAGGATTAGGGGACGGGTGAGGGTAAGGCTTCGGGTAAGGGTTAGGGTTAGTGTTAGGGTTAGGGTTAGGGTTAGGGGACGGGGACGGTTTAGGGTACAGGTTAGGGTACGCCAACGGTTTAGGGTGAGCGTACGTGTTAGGGTACGGGTTAGTGTTAGCGTACGGGTTAGGATTAGGGGACGGGTGAGGGTAAGGCTTCGGGTAAGGGTTAGGGTTAGGGTTAGGTTTAGGGTAAGGGTTAGGGGACGGGGACGTTTTAGGGTACAGGTTAGGGTACGACAACGGTTTAGGGTGAGCGTACGTGTTAGGATACGGGATAGTGTTAGCGCACGGGTTAGGATTAGGGGACAGGTGAGGGTAAGGCTTCGGGTAAGGGTTAGGTTTAGGGTTATGGTTAGGGTTAGGGGATGGGGACGGGGACGCTTTAGGGTACAGGTTAGGGTACGACAACGGTTTAGGGTGAGCTTACGTGTTAGGGTACGGGTTAGTGTTAGCGTACGGGTTAGTATTAGGGGACGGTTGAGGGTAAGGCTTCGGGTAAGGGTTAGGGTTAGGGTTAGGTTTAGGGTTAGGGTTAGGGGACGGGGACGGTTTAGGGTACAGGTTAGGGTACGACAACGGTTTAGGGTGAGTGTACGTGTTAGGGTATGGGTTAGTGTTAGCGTACGGGTTAGGATTATGGGACGGGTGAGGGTAAGGCTTCGGGTAAGGGTTAGGGTTAGGGTTAGGGTTAGGATTAGGGTTAGGGGACGGGGACGGTTTAGGGTGCAGGTTAGTGTACGACAACGGTTTAGGGTGAGCGTACGTGTTAGGGTACGGTTTAGTGTTAGCGTACGGGTTAGGATTAAGGGAAGTGTGAGGGTAAGGCTTCGGGTAAGGGTTAGGTTTAGGGTTAGGGTTAGGGTTAGGGGACGGGGACGGGGACGGTTTAGGGTACAGGTTAGGGTACGACAACGGTTTAGGGTGAGCGTACGTGTTAGGGTACGGGTTAGTGTTAGAGTACGGGTTAGGATTAGGGGACGGGTGAGGGTAAGGCTTCGGGTAAGGGTTAGGGTTAGGGTTAGGGTTAGGGTTAGGGTTAGGGGACGGGGACGGTTTAGGGTACAGGTACGTGTACGACAACGGTTTAGGGTGAGCGTACGTGTTAGGGTATGGGTTAGGGTTAGCGTACGGGTTAGGATTAGGGTACGGGTGAGGGTAAGGCTTCGGGTAAGTGTTAGGATTAGGGTTAGGGTTAGGGTTAGGGGACGGGGACGGGGACGGTTTAGGGTACAGGTTAGGGTACGACAACGGTTTAGGGTGAGCGTACGTGTTAGGGTACGGGTTAGTGTTAGCGTACGGCTTAGGATTAGGGGACGGGTGAGGTTAAGGCTTCGGGTAAGGGTTAGGGTTAGGGTTAGGGTTAGGGTTAGGGGACGGGGACGGTTTAGGGTACAGGTTAGGGTACGACAACGGTTTAGGGTGAGCGTACGTTTTAGGGTACGGGTTAGTGTTAGCGTACGGGTTAGGATTAGGGGACGGGTGAGGGTAAGGCTTCGGGTAAGGGTTAGGGTTAGGGTTAGGGTTAGGGTTAGGGTTAGGGGACGGGGACGGGGAAGGTTTAGGGTACAGGTTAGGGTACGACAAAGGATTAGGTTGAGCGTACGTGTTAGGGTAGGGGTTAGTGTTAGCGTACGGGTTAGGATTAGGGTACGGGTGAGGGTAAGGCTTCGGGTAAGGGTTAGGGTTAGGGTTAGGGTTAGGGTTAGGGGACGGGGATGGGCACGGTTTAGTGTAAAGGTTAGGGTACGACAACGGTTTAGGGTGAGCGTACGTGTTAGAGTACGGGTTAGTGTTAGCGTACGGGTTAGGATTAGGGGACGGGTGAGTGTAAGGCTTCGGGTAAGGGTTAGGGTTAGGTTTAGGGTTAGGGTTAGGGGACGGGGACGGTTTAGGGTACAGGTTAGGGTGCGACAACGGTTTAGGGTGAGCGTACGTGTTAGGGTACGGGTTATTGTTAACGTACGGGTTAGGATTAGGGGACGGGTGAGGGTAAGGCTTCGGGTAAGGCTTAGGGTTAGGGTTAGGGTTAGGGTTAGAGTTAGGGGCGGGGACGGTTTAGGGTACAAGTTAGGGTACGACAACTGTTTAGGGTGAGCGTACGTGTTAGGGTACGGGTTAGTGTTAGCGTACGGGTTAGGATTTGGGGACGGGTGAGGGTAAGGCTTCGGGTAAGGGTTAGGGTTAGTGTTAGGGTTAGGGTTAGGGTTAGGGGACGGGGACGGTTTAAGGTACAGATTAGGGTACGCCAACGGTTTAGGGTGAGCGTACGTGTTAGGGTACGGGTTAGTGTTAGCGTACGGGTTAGGATTAGGGGACGGGTGAGGGTAAGGCTTCGGGTAAGGGTTAGGGTTAGGGTTAGGTTTAGGGTAAGGGTTAGGGGACGGGGACGGTTTAGGGTACAGGTTAGGGTACGACAACGGTTTAGGGTGAGCGTACGTGTTAGGGTACGGGATAGTGTTAGCGCACGGGTTAGGATTAGGGGACAGATGAGGGTAAGGCTTCGGGTAAGGGTTAGGTTTAGGGTTAGGGTTAGGGTTAGGGGATGGGGACGGGGACGCTTTAGGGTACAGGTTAGGGTACGACAACGGTTTAGGGTGAGCTTACGTGTTAGGGTACGGGTTAGTGTTAGCGTACGGGTTAGTATTAGGGGACGGTTGAGGGTAAGGCTTCGGGTAAGGGTTAGGGTTAGGGTTAGGGTTAGGGTTAGGGTTAGGGGACGGGGACGGTTTAGGGTACAGGTTAGGGTACGACAACGGTTTAGGGTGAGTGTACGTGTTAGGGTACGGGTTAGTGTTAGCGTACGGGTTAGGATTAGGGGACGGGTGAGGGTAAGGCTTCGGTAAGGGTTAGGGTTAGGGTTAGGGTTAGGGTTAGGGTTAGGGGACGGGGACGGTTTAGGGTACAGGTACGTGTACGACAACGGTTTAGGGTGAGCGTACGTGTTAGGGTATGGGTTAGGGTTAGCGTACGGGTTAGGATTAGGGTACGGGTGAGGGTAAGGCTTCGGGTAAGTGTTAGGATTAGGGTTAGGGTTAGGGGACGGGGACGGGGACGGGGACGGTTTAGGGTACAGGTTAGGGTACGACAACGGTTTAGGGTGAGCGTACGTGTTAGGGTACGGGTTAGTGTTAGCGTACGGTTTAGGATTAGGGGACGGGTGAGGTTAAGGCTTCGGGTAAGGGTTAGGGTTAGGGTTAGGGTTAGGGTTAGGGTTAGGGGACGGGGACGGGGAAGGTTTAGGGTACAGGTGAGGGTACGACAAAGGTTTAGGTTGAGCGTACGTGTTAGGGTACGGGTTAGTGTTAGCGTACGGGTTAGGATTAGGGTACGGGTGAGGGTAAGGCTTCGGGTAAGGGTTAGGGTTAGGGTTAGGGTTAGGGTTAGGGGACGGGGATGGGCACGGTTTAGTGTAAAGGTTAGGGTACGACAACGGTTTAGGGTGAGCGTACGTGTTAGAGTACGGGTTAGTGTTAGCGTACGGGTTAGGATTAGGGGACGGGTGAGTGTAAGGCTTCGGGTAAGGGTTAGGGTTAGGTTTAGGGTTAGGGTTAGGGGACGGGGACGGTTTAGGGTACAGGTTAGGGTACGACAACGGTTTAGGGTGAGCGTACGTGTTAGGGTACGGGTTATTGTTAGCGTACGGGTTAGGATTAGGGGACGGGTGAGGGTAAGGCTTCGGGTAAGGCTTAGGGTTAGGGTTAGGGTTAGGGTTAGAGTTAGGGGCGGGGACGGTTTAGGGTACAAGTTAGGGTACGACAACTGTTTAGGGTGAGCGTACGTGTTAGGGTACGGGTTAGTGTTAGCGTACGGGTTAGGATTTGGGGACGGGTGAGGGTAAGGCTTCGGGTAAGGGTTAGGGTTAGTGTTAGGGTTAGGGTTAGGGTTAGGGGACGGGGACGGTTTAGGGTACAGGTTAGGGTACGCCAACGGTTTAGGGTGAGCGTACGTGTTAGGGTACGGGTTAGTGTTAGCGTACGGGTTAGGATTAGGGGACGGGTGAGGGTAAGGCTTCGGGTAAGGGTTAGGGTTAGGGTTAGGTTTAGGGTAAGGGTTAGGGGACGGGGACGGTTTAGGGTACAGGTTAGGGTACGACAACGGTTTAGGGTGAGCGTACGTGTTAGGGTACGGGATAGTGTTAGCGCACGGGTTAGGATTAGGGGACAGGTGAGGGTAAGGCTTCGGGTAAGGGTTAGGTTTAGGGTTAGGGTTAGGGTTAGGGGATGGGGACGGGGACGCTTTAGGGTACAGGTTAGGGTACGACAACGGTTTAGGGTGAGCTTACGTGTTAGGGTACGGGTTAGTGTTAGCGTACGGGTTAGTATTAGGGGACGGTTGAGGGTAAGGCTTCGGGTAAGGGTTAGGGTTAGGGTTAGGGTTAGGGTTAGGGTTAGGGGACGGGGACGGTTTAGGGTACAGGTTAGGGTACGACAACGGTTTAGGGTGAGTGTACGTGTTAGGGTACGGGTTAGTGTTAGCGTACGGGTTAGGATTAGGGGACGGGTGAGGGTAAGGCTTCGGTAAGGGTTAGGGTTAGGGTTAGGGTTAGTGTTAGGGTTAGGGGACGGGGACGGTTTAGGGTACAGGTACGTGTACGACAACGGTTTAGGGTGAGCGTACGTGTTAGGGTATGGGTTAGGGTTAGCGTACGGGTTAGGATTAGGGTACGGGTGAGGGTAAGGCTTCGGGTAAGTGTTAGGATTAGGGTTAGGGTTAGGGTTAGGGGACGGGGACGGGGACGGTTTAGGGTACTGGTTAGGGTACGACAACGGTTTAGGGTGAGCGTACGTGTTAGGGTACGGGTTAGTGTTAGCGTACGGTTTAGGATTAGGGGACGGGTGAGGTTAAGGCTTCGGGTAAGGGTTAGGGTTAGGGTTAGGGTTAGGGTTAGGGGACGGGGACGGTTTAGGGTACAGGTTAGGGTACGACAACGGTTTAGGGTGAGCGTACGTGTTAGGGTACGGGTTAGTGTTAGCGTACGGGTTAGGATTAGGGGACGGGTGAGGGTAAGGCTTCGGGTAAGGGTTAGGGTTAGGGTTAGGGTTAGGGTTAGGGGACGGGGACGGGGACGGGGAAGGTTTAGGGTACAGGTGAGGGTACGACAAAGGTTTAGGTTGAGCGTACGTGTTAGGGTACGGGTTAGTGTTAGCGTACGGGTTAGGATTAGGGTACGGGTGAGGGTAAGGCTTCGGGTAAGGGTTAGGGTTAGGGTTAGGGTTAGGGTTAGGGGACGGGGATGGGCACGGTTTAGTGTAAAGGTTAGGGTACGACAACGGTTTAGGGTGAGCGTACGTGTTAGAGTACGGGTTAGTGTTAGCGTACGGGTTAGGATTAGGGGACGGGTGAGTGTAAGGCTTCGGGTAAGGGTTAGGGTTAGGTTTAGGGTTAGGGTTAGGGGACGGGGACGGTTTAGGGTACAGGTTAGGGTACGACAACGGTTTAGGGTGAGCGTACGTGTTAGGGTACGGGTTATTGTTAGCGTACGGGTTAGGATTAGGGGACGGGTGAGGGTAAGGCTTCGGGTAAGGCTTAGGGTTAGGGTTAGGGTTAGGGTTAGAGTTAGGGGCGGGGACGGTTTAGGGTACAAGTTAGGGTACGACAACTGTTTAGGGTGAGCGTACGTGTTAGGGTACGGGTTAGTGTTAGCGTACGGGTTAGGATTTGGGGACGGGTGAGGGTAAGGCTTCGGGTAAGGGTTAGGGTTAGTGTTAGGGTTAGGGTTAGGGTTAGGGGACGGGGACGGTTTAGGGTACAGGTTAGGGTACGCCAACGGTTTAGGGTGAGCGTACGTGTTAGGGTACGGGTTAGTGTTAGCGTACGGGTTAGGATTAGGGGACGGGTGAGGGTAAGGCTTCGGGTAAGGGTTAGGGTTAGGGTTAGGTTTAGGGTAAGGGTTAGGGGACGGGGACGGTTTAGGGTACAGGTTAGGGTACGACAACGGTTTAGGGTGAGCGTACGTGTTAGGGTACGGGATAGTGTTAGCGCACGGGTTAGGATTAGGGGACAGGTGAGGGTAAGGCTTCGGGTAAGGGTTAGGTTTAGGGTTAGGGTTAGGGTTAGGGGATGGGGACGGGGACGCTTTAGGGTACAGGTTAGGGTACGACAACGGTTTAGGGTGAGCTTACGTGTTAGGGTACGGGTTAGTGTTAGCGTACGGGTTAGTATTAGGGGACGGTTGAGGGTAAGGCTTCGGGTAAGGGTTAGGGTTAGGGTTAGGGTTAGGGTTAGGGGACGGGGACGGTTTAGGGTACAGGTTAGGGTACGACAACGGTTTAGGGTGAGTGTACGTGTTAGGGTACGGGTTAGTGTTAGCGTACGGGTTAGGATTAGGGGACGGGTGAGGGTAAGGCTTCGGTAAGGGTTAGGGTTAGGGTTAGGGTTAGGGTTAGGGGACGGGGACGGTTTAGGGTACAGGTACGTGTACGACAACGGTTTAGGGTGAGCGTACGTGTTAGGGTATGGGTTAGGGTTAGCGTACGGTTTAGGATTAGGGTACGGGTGAGGGTAAGGCTTCGGGTAAGTGTTAGGATTAGGGTTAGGGTTAGGGTTAGGGGACGGGGACGGGGACGGTTTAGGGTACAGGTTAGGGTACGACAACGGTTTAGGGTGAGCGTACGTGTTAGGGTACGGGTTAGTGTTAGCGTACGGTTTAGGATTAGGGGACGGGTGAGGTTAAGGCTTCGGGTAAGGGTTAGGGTTAGGGTTAGGGTTAGGGTTAGGGGACGGGGACGGTTTAGGGTACAGGTTAGGGTACGACAACGGTTTAAGGTGAGCGTACGTGTTAGGGTACGGGATAGTGTTAGCGTACGGGTTAGGATTAGGGGACGGGTGAGGGTAAGGCTTCGGGTAAGGGTTAGGGTTAGGGTTAGGGTTAGGGTTAGGGGACGGGGACGGTTTAGGGTACAGGTACGTGTACGACAACGGTTTATGGTGAGCGTACGTGTTAGGGTATGGGTTAGGGTTAGCGTACGGGTTACGATTAGGGTACGGGTGAGGGTAAGGCTTCGGGTAAGTGTTAGGATTAGGGTTAGGGTTAGGGTTAGGGGACGGGGACGGGGACGGTTTAGGGTACAGGTTAGGGTACGACAACGGTTTAGGGTGAGCGTACGTGTTAGGGTACGGGTTAGTGTTAGCGTACGGCATAGGATTAGGGGACGGGTGAGGTTAAGGCTTCGGGTAAGGGTTAGGGTTAGGGTTAGGGTTAGGGTTAGGGGACGGGGACGGTTTAGGGTACAGGTTAGGGTACGACAACGGTTTAGGGTGAGCGTACGTGTTAGGGTACGGGTTAGTGTTAGCGTACGGGTTAGGATTAGGGGACGGGTGAGGGTAAGGCTTCGGGTAAGGGTTAGGGTTAGGGTTAGGGTTAGGGTTAGGGTTAGGGGACGGGGACGGGCACGGTTTAGTGTAAATGTTAGGATACGACAACGGTTTAGGGTGAGCGTACGTGTTAAAGTACGGGATAGTGTTAGCGTACGGGTTAGGATTAGGGGACGGGTGAGTGTAAGGCTTCGGGTAAGGGTTAGGGTTAGGGTTAGGGTTAGGGGACGGGCACGGTTTAGTGTAAAGGTTAGGGTACGACAACGGTTTAGGGTGAGCGTACGTGTTAGAGTACGGTTTAGTGTTAGCGTACGGGTTTGGATTAGGGGACGGGTGAGTGTAAGGCTTCGGGTAAGGGTTAGGGTTAGGTTTAGAGTTAGGGTTAGGGGACGGGGACGGTTTAGGGTACAGGTTAGGGTACTACAACGGTTTAGGGTGAGCGTACGTGTTAGGGTACGGGTTAGTGTTAGCGTACGGGTTAGGATTAGGGGACGGGTGAGGGTAAGGCTTCGGTAAAGGTTTAGGGTTAGGGTTAGGGTTAGGGGACAAGGGCGGTTTAGGGTACAAGTTAGCGTACGACAACGGTTTAGGGTGAGCGTACGTGTTAGGGTACGGGTTAGTGTTAGCGTACGGGTTAGGATTATGGGACGGGTCAGGGTAAGGCTTCCGGTATGGGTTAGGGTTAGGGTTAAGGTTAGGGTTAGGGATAGGGGACGGGGACGGTTGAGGGTACAGGTTAGGGTACGACAACGGTTTAGGGTGAGCGTACATGTTTGGGTTCGGGTTAGTGTTAGCGTACGGGTTAGTATTAAGGGACGGGTGAGGGTAAGGCTTCGGGTAAGGGTTAGGTTTAGGGTTACGGTTAGGGTTAGGGGACGGGGACGGGGACAGTGTAGGGTACAGGTTAGGGTACGACGACGGTTTAGGGTGAGCGTACGTGTTAGGGTACGGGTTAGTGTTAGCGTACGGGTTAGGATTAGGGGCCGGGTGAGGGTAAGGCTTCGGGTAAGGGTTAGGGTTAGGGTTAGGTTTAGGGTTAGGGGACGGGGACGGTTTAGGGTACAGGTTAGGGTATGACAACGGTTTAGGGTGAGCGTACGTGTTAGGGTACGGGTTAGTGTTAGCGTACGGGTTAGGATTAGGGGACGGGTGAGGGTAAGGCTTCAGGTAAGGTTTAGGGTTAGGGTTAGGGTTAGGGTTGGGTTAGGGGACAGGGACGCTTTAGGGTACAGGTTAGGGTACGACAACGGTTTAGGGTGAGCGTACGTGTTAGGGTACGGGTTAGTGTTAGCGTACGGTTTAGGATTAGGGGACGGGTGAGAGTAAGGCTTCGGGTAAGGGTTAGGTTTAGGGTTAGAGTTAGGGTTAGTGTTAGGGTTAGGGGACGGGGAAGGTTTAGTGTACAGGTTAGGGTACGACAACGGTTTAGGGGCGCGTACGTGTTAGGGTACGGGTTAGTGTTAGCGTACGGGTTAGGATTAGGGGACGGGTGAGGGTAAGGCTTCGGGTAAGGGTTAGGGTTAGGGTTAGGGTTAGGGTTAGGGTTAGGGTTAGGGGACGGTTTAGGGTACAGGTTAGGGTACGACAACGGTTTAGGGTGAGCGTACGTGTTAGGGTACGGGTTAGGGTTAGCGTACGGGTTAGGATTAGGGGACGGGTGAGGGTAAGGCTTCGGGTAAGGGTTAGGGTTAGGGTTAGGGTTAGGGGACGGGTACGGTTTAGGGTACAGGTTAGTGTACGAAAACGGTTTAGGGTGAGCGTACGTGTTAGCGTACGGGTTAGTGTTGGCGTACGGGTTAGGATTAGGGGACGTGTGTGGGTAAGGCTTCGGGTAAGGGTTAGGGTTAGGCTTAGGCTTAGGGTTAGTGTTAGGGGACGGGGACGGGGACGGTTTAGGGTACAGGTTAGGGTACGACAACGGTTTAGGGTGAGCGTACGTGTTAGGGTACGGGTTAGTGTTAGCATACGGGTAAGGATTAGGGGACGGCTGAGGGTAAGGCTTCGGGTAAGGGTTAGGGTTAGGGTTAGGGTTAGGGTTAGGGTTAGGGGACGGGGACGGTTCAGGGTATAGGTTAGTGTACGACAACGTTTTAGGGTGAGCGTACGTGTTAACGTACGGGTTAGTGTTAGCGTACGGGTTAGGATTAGGGGACGCGTGAGGGTAAGGCTTCGGGTAAGGGTTAGGGTTAGTGTTAGGTTTCGGGTTAGGGTTAGGGGACGGGGACGGTTTAGGTTACAGGTTAGGGTACGACAACGCTTTAGAGTGAGCGTACGTGTTAGGGTACCGGTTTGTGTTAGCATACGGTTTAGGATTAGGAGACGGGTGAGGGTAAGGCTTCGGGTAAGGGTTAGGGTTAGGGTTAGGGTTAGGGTTAGGGGACGGAGAGGGTTTAGGGTACAAGTTAGGGTACGACATCGGTTTAGGGTGAGCGTACGTGTTAGGGTACGGGTTAGTGTTAGCGTACGGGTTAGGATTAGGGGACGGGTGAGGATAAGGCTTCGGGTAAGGGTTAGGGTTAGGGTTAGGGATAGGGTTAGGGTTAGGGGACGGGGACGGTTTAGGGTACAGGTTAGGGTACAACAACGGTTTAGGGTGAGCGTACGTGTTAGGGTATGTGTTAGTGTTAGCGTACGGGTTAGGATTAAGGGACGGGTGAGGGTAAGGCTTCGGGTAAGGGTTCGGGTTAGGGTTAGGGTTATGTTTAGGAGACGGGGACGGTTTAGGGTACAGGTTAGGGTACGACAACGGTTTAGGGGAGCGTACGTTTTAGGGTACGGGTTAGTGTTAGCGTACGGTTTAGGATTAGGGGACGGGTGAGGGTAAGGCTTCGGGTAAGGGTTAGGGTTAGGGTTAGGGTTAGGGTTAGGGTTAGGGTTAAGGGACGGGGACGGTTTAGGGTACAGGTTAGGGTACGACAACGGTTTAGGGTGAGCGTACGTGTTAGGGTACGGGTTAGTTTTAGCGTACGGGTTAGGATTAGGGGATGGGTGAGGGTAAGGCTTCGGGTAAGGGTTCGGGTTAGGGTTAGGGTTAGGGTTAGGGTTAGGCGACGGGGACGGTTTAGGGTACAGGTTAGGGTACGACAAGTGTTTTAGGTGAGCGTACGGGTTAAGGTACGGGTTATTGTTAGCGTACGGGTTAGGATTACGGGACGGGTGAGGGTAAGGCTTCGGGTAAGGGTTAGTGTTAGGGTTAGGGTTAGGGTTAGGGGATGGGGACGGTTTAGGGTACAGGTTAGGGTACGACAACTGTTTAGGGTGAGCGTACGTGTTAGGGTACGGGTTAGTGTTAGCGTACGGGTTAGGATTAGGGGACGGGTGAGGGTAAGGCTTCGGGTAAGGGTTAGGGTTAGGGTTAGGGTTAGGGTTAGGGGACGGGGACGGTTTAGGTTACACGTTAGGGTACGACAACGGTTTAGGGTGAGCGTACGTGTTAGGGTATGGGTTAGTGTTAGAGTACGGGTTAGGATTAGGGGACGGGTGAGGTAAGGTTTCTGGTAAGGTTTAGGGTAAGGGTTAGGGTTAGGGTTAGGGGACGGGGACGGGGACGGTTTAAGGTACAGGTTAGTGTACGACAACGGTTTAGGGTGAGTGTACATGTTAGGGTACGGGTTAGTGTTAGCGTACGTGTTAGGATTAGGGGACGGGTGAGGGTAAGGCTTCGGGTAAGGGTTAGGGTTAGAGTTAGGGTTAGGGTTAGGGCACGGGGACGGTTTAGGGTACAGGTTAGGGTACGACAACGGTTTAGGGTGAGCGTACGTGTTAGCGTACGGGTTAGTGTTAGCGTACGGGTTAGGATTAGGGGACACGTGAGGGTAAGGCTTCGGGTAAGGTTTAGGGTTAGTGTTAGGGTTAGGGTTAGGGGACGGGGACGGGGCCAGGGACGGTTTAGGGTACAGGTTAGAGTACGACAACGGTTTAGGGTGAGCGTACGTGTTAGGGTACGGGTTAGTGTTAGCGTACGGGTTAGGATTAGGGGATGGGTGAGGGTAAGGCTTCAGGTATGGGTTAGGTTTAGGGTTAGGGTTAGGGTTAGTGGACGGGGACGGTTTAGGTTACAGGTTAGTGTACGACAACTGTTTAGGGTGAGCGTACGTGTTAGGGTACGTGTTAGTGTTAGCGTACGGGTTAGGATTAGGGGACGGGTGACGTTAAGGCTTCGGGTAAGGTTTAGGGTTAGGGTTAGGGTTAGGGGACGGGGACGGTTTAGGGTACAGGTTAGGGTACGACAACGGTTTAGAGTGAGCGTACGTGTTAGGGTACGGGTTAGTGTTAGCGTACGGATTAGGATTAGGAGACGGGTGAGAGTAAGGCTTCGGGTAAGGGTTAGGGTTACGGTTAGGGTTAGGGTTAGGGGACGGGGACGGTTTAGGATACAAGTTAGGGTACGACAACGGTTTAGGGTGAGCATACGTGTTAGGGTACGGGTTAGTGTTAGCGTACGGGTTAGGATTAGGGGACGGGTGAGGGTAAGGCTTCGGGTAAGGGTTAGGGTTAGTGTTAGGGTTAGGGTTAGGGTTAGGGGACGGGGACGGTTTAGGGTACAGGTTAGTGTACGACAACGGTTTAGGGTGAGCGTACGTGTTAGGGTACGGGTTAGTGTTAGCGTACGGGTTAGGATTAGGGGACGGGTGAGGGTAAGGCTTCGGGTAAGGTTTAGGGTTAGGGTTAGGTTTAGGGTTAGGGTTAGGGGACGGGGACCGTTTAGGGTACAGGTGAGGGTACGACAACGGTTTAGGGTGAGCGTACGTGTTAGGGTACGGGTTAGTGTTAGCGCACGGGTTAGGATTAGGGGACGGGTGAGGGTAAGGCTTCGGGTAAGGGTTAGGGTTAGGGTTAGGGTTAGGGTTAGGGGATGGGGACGGGGACGGTTTAGGGTACAGGTTAGGGTACGACAACGGTTTAGGGTGAGCGTACGTGTTAGGGTACGGGTTAGTGTTAGCATACGGGTTAGTATTAGGGGACGGTTGAGGGTAAGGCTTCGGGTAAGGGTTAGGGTTAGGGTTTGGGTTAGGGTTAGGGTTAGGGGACGGGGACGGTTTAGGGTGCAGGTTAGGGTACGACAACGGTTTAGGGTGAGCGTACGTGTTAGGGTACGGGTTAGTGTTAGCGTACGGGTTAGGATTAGGGGAAGGGTGAGTGTAAGGCTTCGGGTAAGGGTTAGGTTTAGGGTTAGGGTTAGGGTTAGGGGACGGGGACGGGGACGGGGACGGTTTATGGTACAGGTTAGGGTACGACAGCGGTTTAGGGTGAGCGTACGTGTTAGGGTACGTGTTAGTGTTAGCGTACGGGTTAGGATTAGGGGACGGGTGAGGGTAAGGCTTCGGGTAAAGGTTCGGGTTAGGGTTAGGGTTAGGGTTAAGGTTAGGGGACGGGGACGGTTTAGGGTACAGGTTGGGGTACGACAACGGTTTAGGGTGAGTGTACGTGTTAGTATACGGGTTAGTGTTAGCGTACGGGTTAGGATTAGGGGACGGGTGAGGGTAAGGCTTCGGGTAAGGGTTAGGGTTAGGGTTAGGGTTAGGGGACGGGGACAGGAACGGTTTAGGGTACAGGTTAGGGTACGCCAACGGTTTACGGTGAGCGTAAATGTTAGGGTAGGGGTTAGTGTTACTGTACGGGTTAGGATTAGGGGACGGGTGAGGGTAAGGCTTCGGGTAAGGGTTAGGGTTAGGGTTAGGGTTAGGGTTTGGGGACGGGGATGGTTTAGGGTACAGGTTAGGGTACGACAACGGTTTAGGGTGAGAGTACGTGTTAGGGTACGGGTTAGTGTTAGCGTACGGGTTAGGATTAGGGGAAGGGTGAGGGTAAGGCTTCGGGTAAGGGTTAGGGTTAGGGTTAGGGTTAGGGTTAGGGGACGGGCACGGGTACGGTTTAGGGTACAGGTTAGTGTACGACAACGGTTTAGAATGAGCGTACGTGTTAGGGTACGGGTTAGTGTTGGCGTACGGGTTAGGATTAGGGGACGGGTGAGGATAAGGCATCGGGTAAGGGTTAGGGTTAGGGTTAGGGGACGGGGACGGGGACGGGGACGGTTTAGGGTACAGGTTAGTGTACGACAACGGTTTAGAATGAGCGTACGTGTTAGGGTACGGGTTAGTGTTGGCGTACGGGTTAGGATTAGGGGACGGGTGAGGGTAAGGCTTCGGGTAAGCGTTAGGTTTAGGGTTAGGGTTAGGGTTAGGGTTAGGGGACGGGGACGGTTTAGGGTACAGGTTAGGGTACGACAACGGTTTAGGGTGAGCGTACGTGTTAGGGTACGGTTTAGTGTTAGCGTACGGTTTAGGATTAGGGGACGGGTGAGGGTAAGGCTCCGGGTAAGGGTTAGGGTTAGGGTTAGGGTTAGGGGACGGGGACCGTTTAGGGTACAAGTTAGGGTACCACAACGATTTAGGGTGAAGGTACGTGTTAGGGTACGGGTTAGTGTTAGCGTACGGGTTAGGATTAGGGGCCGGGTGAGGGTAAGGCTTCGAGTAAGGGTTAGGGTTAGGGTTAGGGTTAAGGTTAGGGGACGGGGACGGTTTAGGGTAAAGGTTGGGGTACGACAACGGTTTAGGAAGAGCGTACGTGTTAGGGTACGGGTTAGTGTTAGCGTACGGGTTAGGATTAGGGGACGGGTGAGGGTAAGGCTTCGGGTAAGAGTTAGGGTTAGGGTTAGGGTTAGGGTTAGGGGACGGGGACAGGGACGGTTTAGGGTACAGGTTAGAGTACGACAACGGTTTACAGTGAGCGTACATGTTAGGGTAGGGGTTAGTGTTAGCATACGGTTTAGGATTATGGGACGGGTGAGGGCAAGGCTTCGGGTAAGGGTTAGGGTTAGGGTTAGGGTTAGGGTTAGGGGACGGGGACGGTTTAGGGTACAGGTTAGGGTACGACAACGGTTTAAGGTGAGCGTACGTGTTAGGGTACGGGTTAGTGTTAGCATACGGGTTAGGATTAGGGGACGGGTGACGGTAAGGCTTCAGGTAAGGGTTAGGTTTAGGGTTATGGTTAGGGTTAGGGGACGGGCACGGGCACCGTTTAGGGTACAGGTTAGGGTATGACAACGGTTTAGGGTGAGCGTACGTGTTAGGGTACGGGTTAGTGTTAGCGTACGGGTTAGGATTAGGGGACGGCTGTGGGTAAGGCTTCGGGTAAGGGTTAGGGTTAGGGTTAGGGTTAGGGTAAGGGGACGGGGACGGTTTAGGGTACAGGTTAGGGTACGACAACGATTTAGGGTGAGCGTACGTTTTAGGGTACGGGTTAGTGTTAGCGTAAGGGTGAGGATTAGGGGACGGGTGAGTGTAAGGCTTCGAGTAAGGGTTAGGGTTAGGGTTAGGGTTAGGGGACGGGGACGGTTTACGGTATAGTTTAGGGTACGACAACGATTTAGGGTGAGCGTACGTGTTAGGGTACGGGTTAGTGTTAGCGTACGTGTTAGGATTAGGGGACGGGTGAGGGTAAGGCTTCGGGTAAGGATTAGGGTTAGGGTTAGGGTTAGGGGACGGGGACGGTTTAGGGTACAGGTTAGGGTACGAAAACGGTTTAGGGTGAGCGTACGTGTTAGGGTACGGTTTAGTGTTAGCGTACGGGTTAGGATTAGGGGACGGGTGAGGGTAGGGCTTCAGGTAAGGGTTAGTGTTAGGGTTAGGCTTAGGGTTAGGGGACGGGGACTGTTTAGGGTACAGGTTAGGGTACGACAACGGTTTAGGGTGAGCGTACGTGTTAGGGTACGGGTTAGTGTTAGCCTACGGGTTAGGATTAGGGGACGGGTGAGGGTAAGGCTTCAGGTAAGGGTTAGGGTTAGGGTTAGGGTTAGGGGAAGGGGACGGGGACGGTTTAGGGTACAGGTTAGGGTACGACAACGGTTTAGGGTGAGCGTATGTTTTAGGGTACGGGTTAGTGTTAGCGTACGGGTTAGTATTAGGAGACGGGTGAGGGTAAGGCTTCGGGTAAGGGTTAGGGTTAGGGTTAGGGTTAGGGTTACGGTTAGGGGACGGTGACGGTTTAGGGTACAGGTTAGTGTACGACAAAGATTTAGGGTGAGCGTACGTGTTAGGGTATGGATTAGTGTTAGCGTACGGGTTAGGATTAGGGGACGGGTGAGTGTAAGGCTTCGGGTAAGGGTTAGGGTTAGGGTTAGGGTTAGGATTAGGGTTAGGGTACGGGGACGGTTTAGGGTACAGGTTAGGGTACGACAACGGTTTAGGGTGAGCGTACGTGTTAGGGTACGGTTTAGTGATAGCGTACGTGTTAGGATTAGGGGACCGGTGAGTAAAAGGCTTCGGGTAAGGGTTAGGGTTAGGGGTACGGTTAGGGTTAGGGTTAGGGGACGGGGACGGTTTAGGGTACAGGTGAGTGTACGACAACAGTTTAGGGTGAGCGTACGTGTTAGGGTACGGGTTAGTGTTAGCGTACGGGTTAGGATTAGGGTACGGGTGAGGGTAAGGCTTCGGGTAAGGGTTAGGGATAGGGTTAGGGTTAGGGTTAGGGTTAGGGGACGGGGACAGTTTAGGGTACAGGTTACGGTACGACAATGGTTTAGGGTGAGCGTATGTGTTAGGGTACGGGTTAGTGTTAGCGTACGGTTTAGGATTAGGGGACGGGTGAGGTTCAGGCTTCGGGTAAGGGTTAGGGTTAGGGTTAGAGTTAGGGTTAGGGTTAGGGTTAGGGGACGGAGACGGTTTAGGGTACAGATTAGGGTCCGACAACGGCTTAGGGTGAGCGTACGTGTTACGGTACGGGTTAGAGTTAGCGTACGGGTTAGGATTAGGGGACGGGTGAGGGTAAGACTTCGGTTAAGGTTTAGGGTTAGGGTTAGGGTTAGGGTTAGGGTTAGGGGACGGGGCAGTTACGATTTAGGGTACAGGTTAGGGTACAACCACTGTTTAGGGTGAGCGTACGTGTTAGGGTACGGGTTAGTGTTAGCGTACGGGTTAGGATTAGGGGACGGGTGAGGGTAAGGCTTCGGGTAAGGGTTAGGGTTAGGGTTAGGGTTAGGGTTAGGGTTAGGGTTAGGGGACAGGGACGGTTTAGGGTACAGGTTAGGGTACGACAACGGTTTAGGGTGAGCGTACGTGTTAGGGTACGGTTTAGTGATAGCGTACGTGTTAGGATTAGGGGACCGGTGAGTAAAAGGCTTCGGGTAAGGGTAGGGTTAGGGGTACGGTTAGGGTTAGGGTTAGGGGACGGGGACGGTTTAGGGTACAGGTGAGTGTATGACAACAGTTTAGGGTGAGCGTACGTGTTAGGGTACGGGTTAGTGTTAGCGTACGGGTTAGGATTAGGGTACGGGTGAGGGTAAGGCTTCGGGTAAGGGTTAGGGATAGGGTTAGGGTTAGGGTTAGGGTTAGGGGACGGGGACAGTTTAGGGTACAGGTTACGGTACGACAATGGTTTAGGGTGAGCGTATGTGTTAGGGTACGGGTTAGTGTTAGCGTACGGTTTAGGATTAGGGGACGGGTGAGGTTCAGGCTTCGGGTAAGGGTTAGGGTTAGGGTTAGAGTTAGGGTTAGGGTTAGGGTTAGGGGACGGAGACGGTTTAGGGTACAGATTAGGGTCCGACAACGGCTTAGGGTGAGCGTACGTGTTACGGTACGGGTTAGTGTTAGCGTACGGGTTAGGATTAGGTGACGGGTGAGGGTAAGACTTCGGGTAAGGTTTAGGGTTAGGGTTAGGGTTAGGGTTAGGGTTAGGGGACGGGGCAGTTACGATTTAGGGTACAGGTTAGGGTACAACCACTGTTTAGGGTGAGCGTACGTGTTAGGGTACGGGTTAGTGTTAGCGTACGGGTTAGGATTAGGGGACGGGTGAGGGTAAGGCTTCAGGTAAGGGTTAGGGTTAGGGTTAGGGTTAGGGGACGGGGACGGGGACGGTTTAGGGTACAGGTTAGGGTACGACAACGGTTTAGGGTGAGCGTACGTTTTAGGGTACGGGTTAGTGTTAGCGTACGGGTTAGGATTAGAAGACGGAAGAGGGTAAGGCTTCGGGTAAGGGTTAGGGTTAGGGTTAGGGTTAGGGTTAGGGTTAGGGGACGGTGACGGTTTAGGGTACAGGTTAGTGTACGACAAAGATTTAGGGTGAGCGTACGTGTTAGGGTATGGATTAGTGTTAGCGTACGGGTTAGGATTAGGGGACGGGTGAGTGTAAGGCTTCGGGTAAGGGTTAGGGTTAGGGTTAGGGTTAGGGTTAGGGTACGGGGACGGTTTAGGGTACAGGTTAGGGTACGACAACGGTTTAGGGTGAGCGTACGTGTTAGGGTACGGTTTAGTGATAGCGTACGTGTTAGGATTAGGGGACGGGTGAGTAAAAGGCTTCGGGTAAGGGTTAGGGTTAGGGGTACGGTTAGGGTTAGGGTTAGGGGACGGGGACGGTTTAGGGTACAGGTGAGTGTACGACAACAGTTTAGGGTGAGCGTACGTGTTAGGGTACGGGTTAGTGTTAGCGTACGGGTTAGGATTAGGGGATGGGTGAGGGTAAGACTTCGGGTAAGGTTTAGGGTTAGGGTTAGGGTTAGGGTTAGGGTTAGGGGACGGGGCAGTTACGATTTAGGGTACAGGTTAGGGTACCACCACTGTTTAGGGTGAGCGTACGTGTTAGGGTACGGGTTAGTGTTAGCGTACGGGTTAGGATTAGGGGACGGGTGAGGGTAAGGCTTCGGGTAAGTGTTAGGGTTAGGGTTAGGGTTAGGGTTAGGGGACGGGGACGGAGACGATTTAGGGTACAGGTTAGGATACGACAACGGTTTAGGGTGAGAGAACGTGTTAGGGTACGTGTTAGTGTTAGCGTACGGGTTAGGATTAGGGGACGGTTGAGGGTAAGGCTTCGGGTAAGGGTTAGGGTTAGGGTTAGGGTTAGGGTTAGGGTTAGGGGACGGGGACGGTTTAGGGTACAGGTTAAGGTACGACAACGGTTTAGGGTGAGCGTACGTGTTAGGGTACGGGTTAGTGTTAGCTTTCGGGTTACGATTAGGGGACAGGTGAGTGTAAGGCTTCGGGTAAGGGTTAGGGTTAGGGTTAGGGGACGGGGACGGGGACGGTTTAGGGTACAGCTTAGGGTAAGACAACGGTTTAGGGTGAGCGTACGTTTTAGGGTACGGGTTAGTGTTAGCGTACGGGTTAGGATTAGGGGACGGATGAGGGTAAGGCTTCGGGTAAGGGTTAGGGTTAGGGTTAGGGTTACGGTTAGGCTTAGGGGACGGGGACGGGGACGGTTTAGGGAACAGGTTAGGGTACGACAATGATTTAGGGTGAGCGTACGTGTTAGGGTACGGGTTAGTGTTAGCGTACGGGTTAGGATTAGGGGAAGGGTGAGGGTAAGGCTTCGGGTAGGGTTAGGGTTAGGGTTAGGGTTAGGGTTAGGGTTAGGGGACGGGGAAGTTTTAGGGAACAGGTTAGGGTACGACAATGATTTAGGGTGAGCGTACGTGTTAGGGTACGTGTTAGTATTAGCGTACGGGTTAGGATTAGGGGACGGGTGAGGGTAAGGCTTCGGGTAAGGGTTAGGGTTAGGGTTAGGGTTAGGGTTAGGGTTAGGGGACGGGGACGGTTTAGGGTACAGGTTAGGGTACAACAACGGTTTAGGGTGAGCGTACGTGTTAGGGTACGGGTTAGGATTAGGGGACGGGTGAGGGTAAGGCTTCGGGTAAGGGTTAGGGTTAGGGTTAGGGTTAGGGTTAGGGTTAGGGGACGGGGACGTTTTAGGGTACAGGTTAGGGTACGACAACGGTTTAGGGGAGCGTACGTGTTAGGGTACGGGTTAGTGTTAGCGTACGGTTAGGATTAGCGGATGGGTGAGGGTAAGGCTTCAGGAAAGGGTTAGGGTTAGGTTTAGGGTTAGGGTTAGGGGACGGGGACGGTTTAGGGTACAGGTTAGGGTACGACAACGGTTTAGGGTGAGCGTACGTGTTAGGGTACGGGTTAGTGTTAGCGTACGGGTTAGGATTAGGGGACGGGTGAGGGTAAGGCTTCGGGTAAGTGTTAGGGTTAGGGTTAGGGTTAGGGTTAGGGCACGGGGACGGTTTAGGGTACAGGTTAGGGTACGACAACGGTTTAGGGTGAGCGTACGTGTTAGCGTACGGGTTAGTGTTAGCGTACGGGTTAGGATAAGGGGACACGTGAGGGTAAGGCTTCGGGTAAGGGTTAGGTTTAGGGTTAGGGTTAGGGTTAGTGGACGGGGACGGTTTAGGTTACAGGTTAGGGTACGACAACGGTTTAGGGTGAGCGTACGTGTTAGGGTACGTTTTAGTGTTAGCGTACGGGTTAGGATTAGGGGACGGGTGAGGTTAAGGCTTCGGGTAAGGGTTAGGGTTAGGGTTAGGGTTAGGGTTAGGGTACGGGGACGGTTTAGCGTACAGGTTAGGGTACGACAACGGTTTAGAGTGACCGTACGTGTTAGGGTACGGGTTAGTGTTAGCGTACGGTTTAGGATTAGGAGACGGGTGAGGGTAAGGCTTCGGGTAAGGGTTAGGGTTAGGGTTAGGGTTAGGGTTAGGCGACGGGGACGGTTTAGGGTACAAGTTAGGGTACGACAACGGTTTAGGGTGAGCGTACGTGTTAGGGTACGGGTTAGTGTTCACGTACAGGTTAGGATTGGGGACGGCTGTGGGTAAGGCTTCGGGTAAGGTTTAGGGTTAGGGTTAGGGTTAGGGTAAGGTTAGGGGACGGGGAAGGTTTAGTGTCCAGGTTAGGGTACGACAATGGTTTAAGGTGATCGTATGTGTTAGGGTACGGGTTAGTGTTAGCGTACGGTTTAGGATTAGGGGACGGGTGAGCGTAAGGCTTCGGGTAAGGGTTAGGGTTAGGGTTAGGGTTAGGGGACGGGGACGGTTTAGGGAACAGGTTAGTGTACGACAATGGTTTAGCGTGAGCGTACGTGCTAGGGTACGGGTTAGTGTTGGCGTACGGGTTAGGATTAGAGGACGGGTGAGGGCAAGGCTTCGGGTAAGGGTTAGGGTTAGGGTTAGGGGACGGGGACGGGGACGGGAACGGTTTAGGGTACAGGTTAGGGTACTACAACGGTTTAGGGTGACCTTACGTGTTAGGGTACGTGTTAGTGTTAGCGTACGGGTTAGGATTAGGGGACGGATGAGGGTAAGGCTTCGGGTAAGGCTTAGGGTTAGGGTTAGGGTTAGGGTTAGAGTTAGGGGACGGGGACGGTTTAGGGTACAAGTTAGGGTACGACAACTGTTTAGGGTGAGCGTACGTGTTAGGGTACGGGTTAGTGTTAGCGTACGGGTTAGGATTAGGGGACGGGTGAGGGTAAGGCTTCGGGTAAGGGTTAGGGTTAGGGTTAGGTTTAGGGTAAGGGTTAGGGGACGGGGACGGTTTAGGGTACAGGTTAGGGTACGACAACGGTTTAGGGTGAGCGTACGTGTTAGGGTACGGGTTAGTGTTAGCGCACGGGTTAGGATTAGGGGACGGGTGAGGGTAAGGCTTCGGGTAAGGGTTAGGGTTAGGGTTAGGGTTAGGGGATGGGGATGGGGACGCTTTAGGGTACAGGTTAGGGTACGACAACGGTTTAGGATGAGCGTACGTGTTAGGGTACGGGTTAGTGTTAGCGTACGGGTTAGTATTAGGGTACGGTTGAGGGTAAGGCTTCGGGTAAGTGTTAGGGTTAGGGTTAGGGTTAGGGTTAGGGTTAGGGGACGGGGACGGTTTAGGGTAGAGTTTAGGGTACGACAACGGTTTAGGGTGAGTGTACGTGTTAGGGTACGGGTTAGTGTTAGCGTACGGGTTAGGATTAGGGGACGGGTGAGGGTAAGGCTTCGGGTAAGGGTTAGGGTTAGGGTTAGGGTTAGGATTAGGGTTAGGGGACGGGGACGGTTTAGGGTGCAGGTTAGTGTACGACAACGGTTTAGGGTGAGCGTACGTGTTAGGGTATGGGTTAGTGTTAGCGTACGGGTTAGGATTAAGGGAAGGGTGAGGGTAAGGCTTCGGGTAAGGGTTAGGTTTAGGGTTAGGGTTAGGGTTAGGGGACGGGGACGGGGACGGTTTAGGGTACAGGTTAGGGTACGACAACGGTTTAGGGTGAGCGTACGTGTTAGGGTACGGGTTAGTGTTAGCGTACGGGTTAGGATTAGGGGACGGGTGAGGGTAAGGCTTCGGGTAACGGTTAGGGTTAGGGTTCGGGTTAGGGTTAGGGTTAGGGGACGGGGACGGTTTAGGGTACAGGTACGTGTACGACAACGGTTTAGGGTGAGCGTACGTGTTAGGGTATGGGTTAGTGTTAGCGTACGGGTTAGGATTAGGGGACGGATGAGGGTAAGGCTTCGGGTAAGGGTTAGGGTTAGGGTTAGGGTTAGGGTTAGGGGACGGGCACGGGTACGGTTTAGGGTACAGGTTAGTGTACGACAACGGTTTAGAATGAGCGTACGTGTTAGGGTACGGGTTAGTGTTGGCGTACGGGTTAGGATTAGGGGACGCGTGAGGATAAGGCTTCGGGTAAGGGTTAGGGTTAGGGTTAGGGTTAGGGGACGGGGACGGGGACGGTTTAGGGTACAGGTTAGTGTACGACAACGGTTTAGTGTGAGCTTACGTGTTAGGGTACGGGTTAGTGTTAGCGTACGGGTTAGGATTAGGGGACGGGTGAGGGTAAGGCTTCGGGTAAGGGTTAGGTTTAGGGTTAGGGTTAGGGTTAGGGTTAGAGGACGGGGACGGTTTAGGGTACAGGTTAGGGTACGACAACGGTTTAGGGTGAGCGTACGTGTTAGGGTACGGGTTAGTGTTAGCGTACGGGTTAGGATTAGGGGACGGGTGAGGGTAAGGCTTCGGGTAAGGGTTAGGGTTAGGGTTAGGGGGCGGGGACAGGGACGGTTTAGGGTACAGGTTAGGGTACGACAACGGTTTAGGGTGAGCGTACGTGTTAGGGTACGGGTTAGTGTTAGCGTACGGGTTAGGATTAGGGGACGGGTGAGGGTAAGGCTTCGGGTAAGGTTTAGGGTTAGGGTTAGGGTTAGGGTTAGGGGACGGGGACGGGGACGGTTTAGGGTACAAGTTAGGGTACGACAACGGTTTAGGGTGAGCGTACGTGTTAGGGTATGGGTTAGTGTTAGCGTACGGTTTAGGATTAGGGGACGGGTGAGTGTAAGGCTTCGGGTAAGGATTAGGGTTAGGGTTAGGGTTAGGGTTAGGGTTAGGGGACGGGGAGGGTTTAGGGTACAGGTTAGGGTACGACAACGGTTTAGGGTGAGCGTACGTGTTAGGGTAGGGGTTAGTGTTAGCGTACGGGTTAGGATTAGGGGACGGGTGAGGGTAAGGCTTCGGGTAAGGGTTAGGGTTAGGGTTAGGGTTAGGGGACGGGGACGGGGACGGTTTAGGGTACAGGTTAGGGTACGACAACGGTTTAGGGTGAGCGTACGTGTTAGGGTACGGGTTAGTGTTAGCGTACGTGTTAGGATTAGGGGACGGGTGAGGGTAAGGCTTCGGGTAAGGGTTAGGGTTAGGGTTAGGGTTAGGGTTAGGGTTAGGGGACGAGGACGGTTTAGGGTACAGGTTAGGGTACGACAACTGTTTAGGGTGAGCGTACGTGTTAGGGTACGGGTTAGTGTTAGCGTACGGGTTAGGATTAGGGGACGGGTGAGGGTAAGGCTTCGGGTAAGGGTTAGGGTTAGGGTTAGGGTTAGGGTTAGGGGACGGGGACAGTTTAGGGTACAGGCTAGTGTACGACAACGGTTTAGGGTGAGCGTACGTGTTAGGGTACGGGTTAGTGTTGGCGTACGGGTTAGGATTAGGGGACGGGTGAGGGTAAGGCTTCGGGTAAGCGTTAGGGTTAGGGTTAGGGTTAGGGGTAGGGTTAGGGGACGGGGACGGTTTAGGGTACAGGTTAGGGTACGACAACGGTTTAGGGTGAGCGTACGTGTTAGGGTATGGTTTAGTGTTAGCGTACGGTTTAGGATTAGGGGACGGGTGAGGGTAAGGCTCCGGGTAAGGGTTAGGGTTAGGGTTAGGGGACGGGGACCGTTTAGGGTACAAGTTAGGGTACCACAACGGTTTAGGGTGAAGGTACGTGTTAGGGTACGGGTTAGTGTTAGAGTACGGGTTAGGATTAGGGGCCGGGTGAGGGTAAGGCTTCGAGTAAGGGTTAGGGTTAGGGTTAGGGTTAAGGTTAGGGGACGGGGACGGTTTAGGGTACAGGTTGGGGTACGACAACGGTTTAGGAAGAGCGTACGTGTTAGGGTACGGGTTAGTGTTAGCGTACGGGTTAGGATTAGGGGACGGGTGAGGGTAAGGCTTCGGGTAAGAGTTAGGGTTAGGGTTAGGGTTAGGGTTAGGGGACGGGGACAGGGACGGTTTAGGGTACAGCTTAGAGTACGACAACGGTTTACAGTGAGCGTACATGTTAGGGTAGGGGTTAGTGTTAGCATACGGTTTAGGGTTATGGGACGGGTGAGGGTAAGGCTTCGGGTAAGGGTTAGGGTTAGGGTTAGGGTTAGGGTTAGGGGACGGGGACGGTTTAGGGTACAGGTTAGGGTACGACAACGGTTTAAGGTGAGCGTACGTGTTAGGGTGCGGGTTAGTGTTAGCATACGGGTTAGGATTAGTGGACGGGTGACGGTAAGGCTTCGGGTAAGGGTTAGGGTTAGGGTTATGGTTAGGGTTAGGGGACGGGCACGGGCACGGTTTAGGGTACAGGTTAGGGTATGACAACGGTTTAGGGTGAGCGTACGTGTTAGGGTACGGGTTAGTGTTAGCGTACGGGTTAGGATTAGGGGACGGGTGTGGGTAAGGCTTCGGGTAAGGGTTAGGGTTAGGGTTAGGGTTAGGGTAAGGGGACGGGGACGGTTTAGGGTACAGGTTAGGGTACGACAACGATTTAGGGTGAGCGTACGTGTTAGGGTACGGGTTAGTGTTAGCGTACGGGTGAGGATTAGGGGACGGGTGAGTGTAAGGCTTCGAGTAAGGGTTAGGGTTAGGGTTAGGGTTAGATGACGGGGACGGTTTACGGTATAGTTTAGGGTACGACAACGATTTAGGGTGAGCGTACGTGTTAGGGTACGGGTTAGTGTTAGCGTACGTGTTAGGATTAGGGGACGGGTGAGGGTACGGCTTCGGGTAAGGATTAGGGTTAGGGTTAGGGTTAGGGGACGGGGACGGTTTAGGGTACAGGTTAGGGTACGAAAACGGTTTAGGGTGAGCGTACGTTTTAGGGTACGGTTTAGTGTTAGCGTACGGGTTAGGATTAGGGGACGGGTGAGGGTAGGGCTTCAGGTAAGGGTTAGGGTTAGGGTTAGGCTTAGGGTTAGGGTTAGGGTTAGGGTTAGGGTTAGGGTTAGGGGACGGTGACGGTTTAGGGTACAGGTTAGTGTACGACAAAGATTTACGGTGAGCGTACGTGTTAGGGTATGGATTAGTGTTAGCGTACGGGTTAGGATTAGGGGACGGGTGAGTGTAAGGCTTCGGGTAAGGGTTAGGGTTACGGTTAGGGTTTGGGTTAGGGTTAGGGTACGGGGACGGTTTAGGGTACAGGTTAGGGTACGACAACGGTTTAGGGTGAGCGTACGTGTTAGGGTACGGTTTAGTGATAGCGTACGTGTTAGGATTAGGGGACGGGTGAGTAAAAGGCTTCGGGTAAGGTTTAGGGTTAGGGGTACGGTTAGGGTTAGGGTTAGGGGACGGGGACGGTTTAGGGTACAGGTGAGTGTACGACAACAGTTTAGGGTGAGTGTACGTGTTAGGGTACGGGTTAGTGTTAGCGTACGGGTTAGGATTAGGGTACGGGAGAGGGTAAGGCTTCGGGTAAGGGTTAGGGATAGGGTTAGGGTTAGGGTTAGGGTTAGGGGACGGGGACAGTTTAGGGTACAGGTTAGGGTACGACAATGGTTTAGGGTGAGCGTATGTGTTAGGGTACGGGTTAGTGTTAGCGTACGGTTTAGGATTAGGGGACGGGTGAGGTTCAGGCTTCGGGTAAGGGTTAGGGTTAGGGTTAGAGTTAGGGTTAGGGTTAGGGTTAGGGGACGGAGACGGTTTAGGGTACAGATTAGGGTCCGACAACGGCTTAGGGTGAGCGTACGTGTTACGGTACGGGTTAGTGTTAGCGTACGGGTTAGGATTAGGGGACGGGTGAGGGTAAGACTTCGGGTAAGGTTTAGGGTTAGGGTTAGGGTTAGGGTTAGGGTTAGGGTTAGGGTTAGGGGACGGGGACGGAGACGATTTAGGGTACAGGTTAGGGTACGACAACGGTTTAGGGTGAGAGAACGTGTTAGGGTACGTGTTAGTGTTAGCGTACGGGTTAGGATTAGGGGACGGTTGAGGGTAAGGCTTCGGGTAAGGGTTAGGGTTAGGGTTAGGGTTAGGGTTAGGGTTAGGGGACGGGGACGGTTTAGGGTACAGGTTAAGGTACGACAACGGTTTAGGGTGAGCGTACGTGTTAGGGTACGGGTTAGTGTTAGCTTTCGGTTTACGATTAGGGCACGGGTGAGTGTAAGGCTTCGGGTAAGGGTTAGGGTTAGGGTTAGGGGACGGGGACGGGGACGGTTTAGGGTACAGGTTAGGGTAAGACAACGGTTTAGGGTGAGCGTACGTGTTAGGGTACGGGTTAGTGTTAGCGTACGGGTTAGGATTAGGGGACGGGTGAGGGTAAGGCTTCGGGTAAGGGTTAGGGTTAGGGTTAGGGTTAGGGTTAGGCTTAGGGGACGGGGACGGGGACGGTTTAGGGAACAGGTTAGGGTACGACAATGATTTAGGGTGAGCGTACGTGTTAGGGTACGGGTTAGTGTTAGCGTACGTGTTAGGATTAGGGGACGGGTGAGGGGACGGCTTCGGGTAAGGATTAGGGTTAGGGTTAGGGTTAGGGGACGGGGACGGTTTAGGGTACAGGTTAGGGTACGAAAACGGTTTAGGGTGAGCGTACGTTTTAGGGTACGTGTTAGTGTTAGCGTACGGGTTAGGATTAGGGGACGGGTGAGGGTAGGGCTTCAGGTAAGGGTTAGGGTTAGGGTTAGGCTTAGGGTTAGGGGACGGGGACTGTTTAGGGTACAGGTTAGGTTACGACAACGGTTTAGGGTGAGCGTACGTGTTAGGGTACGGGTTAGTGTTAGCGTACGGGTTAGGATTAGGGGACGGGTGAGGGTAAGGCTTCACGTAAGGGTTAGGGTTAGGGTTAGGGTTAGGGGACGGGGACGGGGACGGTTTAGGGTACAGGTTAGGGTACGACAACGGTTTAGGGTGAGTGTACGTTTTAGGGTACGGGTTAGTGTTAGCGTACGGGTTAGGATTAGGAGACGGGTGAGGCTAAGGCTTCGGGTAAGGGTTAGGGTTAGGGTTAGGGTTAGGGGACGGTGACGGTTTAGGGTACAGGTTAGTGTACGACAAAGATTTAGGGTGAGCGTACGTGTTAGGGTATGGATTAGTGTTAGCGTACGGGTTAGGATTAGGGGACGGGTGAGTGTAAGGCTTCGGGTAAGGGTTAGGGTTAGGGTTAGGGTTAGGGTTAGGGTTAGGGTACGGGGACGGTTTAGGGTACAGCTTAGGGTAAGACAACGGTTTAGGGTGAGCGTACGTTTTAGGGTACGGGTTAGTGTTAGCGTACGGGTTAGGATTAGGGGATGGGTGAGGGTAAGGCTTCGGGTAAGGGTTAGGGTTAGGGTTAGGGTTACGGTTAGGCTTAGGGGACGGGGACGGGGACGGTTTAGGGAACAGGTTAGGGTACGACAATGATTTAGGGTGAGCGTACGTGTTAGGGTACGGGTTAGTGTTAGCGTACGGGTTAGGATTAGGGGAAGGGTGAGGGTAAGGCTTCGGGTAGGGTTAGGGTTAGGGTTAGGGTTAGGGTTAGGGTTAGGGGACGGGGAAGTTTTAGGGAACAGGTTAGGGTACGACAATGATTTAGGGTGAGCGTACGTGTTAGGGTACGTGTTAGTATTAGCGTACGGGTTAGGATTAGGGGACGGGTGAGGGTAAGGCTTCGGGTAAGGGTTAGGGTTAGGGTTAGGGTTAGGGTTAGGGTTAGGGGACGGGGACGGTTTAGGGTACAGGTTAGGGTACAACAACGGTTTAGGGTGAGCGTACGTGTTAGGGTACGGGTTAGGATTAGGGGACGGGTGAGGGTAAGGCTTCGGGTAAGGGTTAGGGTTAGGGTTAGGGTTAGGGTTAGGGTTAGGGGACGGGGACGTTTTAGGGTACAGGTTAGGGTACGACAACGGTTTAGGGGAGCGTACGTGTTAGGGTACGGGTTAGTGTTAGCGTACGGTTAGGATTAGCGGATGGGTGAGGGTAAGGCTTCAGGAAAGGGTTAGGGTTAGGTTTAGGGTTAGGGTTAGGGGACGGGGACGGTTTAGGGTACAGGTTAGGGTACGACAACGGTTTAGGGTGAGCGTACGTGTTAGGGTACGGGTTAGTGTTAGCGTACGGGTTAGGATTAGGGGACGGGTGAGGGTAAGGCTTCGGGTAAGTGTTAGGGTTAGGGTTAGGGTTAGGGTTAGGGCACGGGGACGGTTCAGGGTACAGGTTAGGGTACGACAACGGTTTAGGGTGAGCGTACGTGTTAGCGTACGGGTTAGTGTTAGCGTACGGGTTAGGATAAGGGGACACGTGAGGGTAAGGCTTCGGGTAAGGGTTAGGTTTAGGGTTAGGGTTAGGGTTAGTGGACGGGGACGGTTTAGGTTACAGGTTAGGGTACGACAACGGTTTAGGGTGAGCGTACGTGTTAGGGTACGTTTTAGTGTTAGCGTACGGGTTAGGATTAGGGGACGGGTGAGGTTAAGGCTTCGGGTAAGGGTTAGGGTTAGGGTTAGGGTTAGGGTTAGGGTACGGGGACGGTTTAGCGTACAGGTTAGGGTACGACAACGGTTTAGAGTGACCGTACGTGTTAGGGTACGGGTTAGTGTTAGCGTACGGTTTAGGATTAGGAGACGGGTGAGGGTAAGGCTTCGGGTAAGGGTTAGGGTTAGGGTTAGGGTTAGAGTTAGGCGACGGGGACGGTTTAGGGTACAAGTTAGGGTACGACAACGGTTTAGGGTGAGCGTACGTGTTAGGGTACGGGTTAGTGTTCGCGTACAGGTTAGGATTGGGGACGGCTGTGGGTAAGGCTTCGGGTAAGTTTTAGGGTTAGGGTTAGGGTTAGGGTAAGGTTAGGGGACGGGGACGGTTTAGTGTCCAGGTTAGGGTACGACAATGGTTTAAGGTGATCGTATGTGTTAGGGTACGGGTTAGTGTTAGCGTACGGTTTAGGATTAGGGGACGGGTGAGCGTAAGGCTTCGGGTAAGGGTTAGGGTTAGGGTTAGGGTTAGGGGACGGGGACGGTTTAGGGAACAGGTTAGTGTACGACAATGGTTTAGCGTGAGCGTACGTGCTAGGGTACGGGTTAGTGTTGGCGTACGGGTTAGGATTAGAGGACGGGTGAGGGCAAGGCTTCGGGTAAGGGTTAGGGTTAGGGTTAGGGGACGGGGACGGGGACGGGAACGGTTTAGGGTACAGGTTAGGGTACTACAACGGTTTAGGGTGACCTTACGTGTTAGGGTACGTGTTAGTGTTAGCGTACGGGTTAGGATTAGGGGACGGATGAGGGTAAGGCTTCGGGTAAGGCTTAGGGTTAGGGTTAGGGTTAGGGTTAGAGTTAGGGGACGGGGACGGTTTAGGGTACAAGTTAGGGTACGACAACTGTTTAGGGTGAGCGTACGTGTTAGGGTACGGGTTAGTGTTAGCGTACGGGTTAGGATTAGGGGACGGGTGAGGGTAAGGCTTCGGGTAAGGGTTAGGGTTAGGGTTAGGTTTAGGGTAAGGGTTAGGGGACGGGGACGGTTTAGGGTACAGGTTAGGGTACGACAACGGTTTAGGGTGAGCGTACGTGTTAGGGTACGGGTTAGTGTTAGCGCACGGGTTAGGATTAGGGGACGGGTGAGGGTAAGGCTTCGGGTAAGGGTTAGGGTTAGGGTTAGGGTTAGGGGATGGGGATGGGGACGCTTTAGGGTACAGGTTAGGGTACGACAACGGTTTAGGATGAGCGTACGTGTTAGGGTACGGGTTAGTGTTAGCGTACGGGTTAGTATTAGGGTACGGTTGAGGGTAAGGCTTCGGGTAAGTGTTAGGGTTAGGGTTAGGGTTAGGGTTAGGGTTAGGGGACGGGGACGGTTTAGGGTAGAGTTTAGGGTACGACAACGGTTTAGGGTGAGTGTACGTGTTAGGGTACGGGTTAGTGTTAGCGTACGGGTTAGGATTAGGGGACGGGTGAGGGTAAGGCTTCGGGTAAGGGTTAGGGTTAGGGTTAGGGTTAGGATTAGGGTTAGGGGACGGGGACGGTTTAGGGTGCAGGTTAGTGTACGACAACGGTTTAGGGTGAGCGTACGTGTTAGGGTATGGGTTAGTGTTAGCGTACGGGTTAGGATTAAGGGAAGGGTGAGGGTAAGGCTTCGGGTAAGGGTTAGGTTTAGGGTTAGGGTTAGGGTTAGGGGACGGGGACGGGGACGGTTTAGGGTACAGGTTAGTGTACGACAACGGTTTAGGGTGAGCGTACGTGTTAGGGTACGGGTTAGTGTTAGCGTACGGGTTAGGATTAGGGGACGGGTGAGGGTAAGGCTTCGGGTAACGGTTAGGGTTAGGGTTCGGGTTAGGGTTAGGGTTAGGGGACGGGGACGGTTTAGGGTACAGGTACGTGTACCACAACGGTTTAGGGTGAGCGTACGTGTTAGGGTATGGGTTAGTGTTAGCGTACGGGTTAGGATTAGGGGACGGATGAGGGTAAGGCTTCGGGTAAGGGTTAGGGTTAGGGTTAGGGTTAGGGTTAGGGGACGGGCACGGGTACGGTTTAGGGTACAGGTTAGTGTACGACAACGGTTTAGAATGAGCGTACGTGTTAGGGTACGGGTTAGTGTTGGCGTACGGTTTAGGATTAGGGGACGCGTGAGGATAAGGCTTCGGGTAAGGGTTAGGGTTAGGGTTAGGGTTAGGGGACGGGGACGGGGACGGTTTAGGGTACAGGTTAGTGTACGACAACGGTTTAGTGTGAGCTTACGTGTTAGGGTACGGGTTAGTGTTAGCGTACGGGTTAGGATTAGGGGACGGGTGAGGGTAAGGCTTCGGGTAAGGGTTAGGTTTAGGGTTAGGGTTAGGGTTAGGGTTAGAGGACGGGGACGGTTTAGGGTACAGGTTAGGGTACGACAACGGTTTAGGGTGAGCGTACGTGTTAGGGTACGGGTTAGTGTTAGCATACGGGTTAGGATTAGGGGACGGGTGAGGGTAAGGCTTCGGGTAAGGGTTAGGGTTAGGGTTAGGGGGCGGGGACAGGGACGGTTTAGGGTACAGGTTAGGGTACGACAACGGTTTAGGGTGAGCGTACGTGTTAGGGTACGGGTTAGTGTTAGCGTACGGGTTAGGATTAGGGGACGGGTGAGGGTAAGGCTTCGGGTAAGGTTTAGGGTTAGGGTTAGGGTTAGGGTTAGGGGACGGGGACGGGGACGGTTTAGGGTACAAGTTAGGGTACGACAACGGTTTAGGGTGAGCGTACGTGTTAGGGTATGGGTTAGTGTTAGCGTACGGGTTAGGATTAGGGGACGGGTGAGTGTAAGGCTTCGGGTAAGGATTAGGGTTAGGGTTAGGGTTAGGGTTAGGGTTAGGGGACGGGGAGGGTTTAGGGTACAGGTTAGGGTACGACAACGGTTTAGGGTGAGCGTACGTGTTAGGGTAGGGGTTAGTGTTAGCGTACGGGTTAGGATTAGGGGACGGGTGAGGGTAAGGCTTCGGGTAAGGGTTAGGGTTAGGGTTAGGGTTAGGGGACGGGGACGGTTTAGGGTACAGGTTAGGGTACGACAACGGTTTAGGGTGAGCGTACGTGTTAGGGTACGGGTTAGTGTTAGCGTACGTGTTAGGATTAGGGGACGGGTGAGGGTAAGGCTTCGGGTAAGGGTTAGGGTTAGGGTTAGGGTTAGGGTTAGGGTTAGGGGACGAGGACGGTTTAGGGTACAGGTTAGGGTACGACAACTGTTTAGGGTGAGCGTACGTGTTAGGGTACGGGTTAGTGTTAGCGTACGGGTTAGGATTAGGGGACGGGTGAGGGTAAGGCTTCGGGTAAGGGTTAGGGTTAGGGTTAGGGTTAGGGTTAGGGGACGGGGACAGTTTAGGGTACAGGCTAGTGTACGACAACGGTTTAGGGTGAGCGTACGTGTTAGGGTACGGGTTAGTGTTGGCGTACGGGTTAGGATTAGGGGACGGGTGAGGGTAAGGCTTCGGGTAAGCGTTAGGGTTAGGGTTAGGGTTAGGGGTAGGGTTAGGGGACGGGGACGGTTTAGGGTACAGGTTAGGGTACGACAACGGTTTAGGGTGAGCGTACGTGTTAGGGTATGGTTTAGTGTTAGCGTACGGTTTAGGATTAGGGGACGGGTGAGGGTAAGGCTCCGGGTAAGGGTTAGGGTTAGGGTTAGGGGACGGGGACCGTTTAGGGTACAAGTTAGGGTACCACAACGGTTTAGGGTGAAGGTACGTGTTAGGGTACGGGTTAGTGTTAGAGTACGGGTTAGGATTAGGGGCCGGGTGAGGGTAAGGCTTCGAGTAAGGGTTAGGGTTAGGGTTAGGGTTAAGGTTAGGGGACGGGGACGGTTTAGGGTACAGGTTGGGGTACGACAACGGTTTAGGAAGAGCGTACGTGTTAGGGTACGGGTTAGTGTTAGCGTACGGGTTAGGATTAGGGGACGGGTGAGGGTAAGGCTTCGGGTAAGAGTTAGGGTTAGGGTTAGGGTTAGGGTTAGGGGACGGGGACAGGGACGGTTTAGGGTACAGCTTAGAGTACGACAACGGTTTACAGTGAGCGTACATGTTAGGGTAGGGGTTAGTGTTAGCATACGGTTTAGGGTTATGGGACGGGTGAGGGTAAGGCTTCGGGTAAGGGTTAGGGTTAGGGTTAGGGTTAGGGTTAGGGGACGGGGACGGTTTAGGGTATAGGTTAGGGTACGACAACGGTTTAAGGTGAGCGTACGTGTTAGGGTGCGGGTTAGTGTTAGCATACGGGTTAGGATTAGGGGACGGGTGACGGTAAGGCTTCGGGTAAGGGTTAGGGTTAGGGTTATGGTTAGGGTTAGGGGACGGGCACGGGCACGGTTTAGGGTACAGGTTAGGGTATGACAACGGTTTAGGGTGAGCGTACGTGTTAGGGTACGGGTTAGTGTTAGCGTACGGGTTAGGATTAGGGGACGGGTGTGGGTAAGGCTTCGGGTAAGGGTTAGGGTTAGGGTTAGGGTTAGGGTAAGGGGACGGGGACGGTTTAGGGTACAGGTTAGGGTACGACAACGATTTAGGGTGAGCGTACGTGTTAGGGTACGGGTTAGTGTTAGCGTATGGGTGAGGATTAGGGGACGGGTGAGTGTAAGGCTTCGAGTAAGGGTTAGGGTTAGGGTTAGGGTTAGATGACGGGGACGGTTTACGGTATAGTTTAGGGTACGACAACGATTTAGGGTGAGCGTACGTGTTAGGGTACGGGTTAGTGTTAGCGTACGTGTTAGGATTAGGGGACGGGTGAGGGTACGGCTTCGGGTAAGGATTAGGGTTAGGGTTAGGGTTAGGGGACGGGGACGGTTTAGGGTACAGGTTAGGGTACGAAAACGGTTTAGGGTGAGCGTACGTTTTAGGGTACGGTTTAGTGTTAGCGTACGGGTTAGGATTAGGGGACGGGTGAGGGTAGGGCTTCAGGTAAGGGTTAGGGTTAGGGTTAGGCTTAGGGTTAGGGTTAGGGTTAGGGTTAGGGTTAGGGTTAGGGGACGGTGACGGTTTAGGGTACAGGTTAGTGTACGACAAAGATTTACGGTGAGCGTACGTGTTAGGGTATGGATTAGTGTTAGCGTACGGGTTAGGATTAGGGGACGGGTGAGTGTAAGGCTTCGGGTAAGGGTTAGGGTTACGGTTAGGGTTTGGGTTAGGGTTAGGGTACGGGGACGGTTTAGGGTACAGGTTAGGGTACGACAACGGTTTAGGGTGAGCGTACGTGTTAGGGTACGGTTTAGTGATAGCGTACGTGTTAGGATTAGGGGACGGGTGAGTAAAAGGCTTCGGGTAAGGTTTAGGGTTAGGGGTACGGTTAGGGTTAGGGTTAGGGGACGGGGACGGTTTAGGGTACAGGTGAGTGTACGACAACAGTTTAGGGTGAGTGTACGTGTTAGGGTACGGGTTAGTGTTAGCGTACGGGTTAGGATTAGGGTACGGGAGAGGGTAAGGCTTCGGGTAAGGGTTAGGGATAGGGTTAGGGTTAGGGTTAGGGTTAGGGGACGGGGACAGTTTAGGGTACAGGTTAGGGTACGACAATGGTTTAGGGTGAGCGTATGTGTTAGGGTACGGGTTAGTGTTAGCGTACGGTTTAGGATTAGGGGACGGGTGAGGTTCAGGCTTCGGGTAAGGGTTAGGGTTAGGGTTAGAGTTAGGGTTAGGGTTAGGGTTAGGGGACGGAGACGGTTTAGGGTACAGATTAGGGTCCGACAACGGCTTAGGGTGAGCGTACGTGTTACGGTACGGGTTAGTGTTAGCGTACGGGTTAGGATTAGGGGACGGGTGAGGGTAAGACTTCGGGTAAGGTTTAGGGTTAGGGTTAGGGTTAGGGTTAGGGTTAGGGTTAGGGTTAGGGGACGGGGACGGAGACGATTTAGGGTACAGGTTAGGGTACGACAACGGTTTAGGGTGAGAGAACGTGTTAGGGTACGTGTTAGTGTTAGCGTACGGGTTAGGATTAGGGGACGGTTGAGGGTAAGGCTTCGGGTAAGGGTTAGGGTTAGGGTTAGGGTTAGGGTTAGGGTTAGGGGACGGGGACGGTTTAGGGTACAGGTTAAGGTACGACAACGGTTTAGGGTGAGCGTACGTGTTAGGGTACGGGTTAGTGTTAGCTTTCGGTTTACGATTAGGGCACGGGTGAGTGTAAGGCTTCGGGTAAGGGTTAGGGTTAGGGTTAGGGGACGGGGACGGGGACGGTTTAGGGTACAGGTTAGGGTAAGACAACGGTTTAGGGTGAGCGTACGTGTTAGGGTACGGGTTAGTGTTAGCGTACGGGTTAGGATTAGGGGACGTGTGAGGGTAAGGCTTCGGGTAAGGGTTAGGGTTAGGGTTAGGGTTAGGGTTAGGGTTTGGGGACGGGGACGGTTTAGTGTACAGGTTAGGGTACGACAACGGTTTAGGGTGAGCGTACGTGTTAGGGCATGGGTTAGTGTTAGCGTACGGGTTAGGATTAGGAGACGGGTGAGGGTAAGGCTTCGGGTAAGGGTTAGGGTTAGGGTTAAGGTTAGGGTTAGGGTTAGGGGACGGGGACGGTTTAGGGTACAGGTTAGGGTACGACAACGGTTTAGGGTGAGCGTACGTGTTAGGGTATGGGCTAGTGTTAGCGTACGGGTTAGGATTAAGGGACGGGTGAGGGTAAGGCTTCGGGTAAGGGTTAGGGTTAGGGTTAGGGTTAGGGTTAGGGGACGGGGAGGGGGACGGTTTAGGGTACAGTTTAGGGTACGACAACGGTTTAGGGTGAGCGTACGTGTTAGGGTACGGGCTAGTGTTAGCGTACGGGTTAGGATTAGGGGACGGGTGAGGATAAGGCTTCCGGTAAGGGTTAGGGTTAGGGTTAGGTTTAGGGTTAGGGGACGGGGACGGTTTAGGGTACAGGTTAGGGTATGACAACGGTTTAGGGTGAGCGTACGTGTTAGGGTACGGGTTAGTGTTAGCGTACGGGTTAGGATTAGGGGACGGGTGAGGGTAAGGCTTCAGGTAAGGTTTAGGGTTAGGGTTAGGGTTAGGGTTAGGGTTAGGGGACAGGGACGCTTTAGGGTACAGGTTAGGGTACGACAACGGTTTAGGGTGAGCGTACGTGTTAGGGTACGGGTTAGTGTTAGCGTACGGGTTAGGATTAGGGGACGGGTGAGAGTAACGCTTTGGGTAAGGGTTAGGGTTAGGGTTAGGGTTAGGGTTAGTGTTAGGGTTAGGGGACGGGGATGGTTTAGTGTACAGGTTAGGGTACGACAACGGTTTAGGGGCGCGTACGTGTTAGGGTACGGGTTAGTGTTAGCGTACGGGTTAGGATTAGGGGACGGGTGAGGGTAAGGCTTCGGGTAAGGGTTAGGTTTAGGGTTAGGGTTAGGGTTAGGGGACGGGGACGGTTTAGGGTACAGGTTAGGGTACGACAACGGTTTAGGGTGAGTGTACGTGTTAGGGTATGGGTTAGTGTTAGCGTACGGGTTAGGATTAGGGGACGGGCGAGGGTAAGGCTTCGGGTAAGGGTTAGGGTTAGGGTTAGGGGACGGGGACGGGGACGGTTTAGGGTACAGGTTAGTGTACGTCAACGGTTTAGGGTGAGCGTACGTGTTAGGGTACGGGTTAGTGTTAGCGTACGGGTTAGGATTAGGGGACGGGTGAGGGTAAGGCTTCGGGTAAGGGTTAGGGTTTGGGTTAGGGTTAGGGTTAGGGGACGGGCACAGGGACGGTTTAGGGTACAGGTTATGGTACGACAACGGTTTAGGGTGAGCGTACGTGTTAGGGTACGTGTTAGTGTTAGCGTACGGGTTAGGATTAGGGAACAGGTGAGGGTAAGGCTTCGGGTAAGGGTTAGGGTTAGGTTTAGGGTTAGGGTTAGGGGACGGGAACGGTTTAGGGTACAGGTTAGTGTACGAAAACCGTTTAGGGTGAGCGTACGTGTTACTTTGGGATTAGTGTTGGCGTACGGGTTAGGATTAGGGGACGTGTGTGGGTAAGGCTTCGGGTAAGGGTTAGGGTTAGGGTTAGGCTGAGGGTTAGGGTTAGGGGATGGGGATGGGGACGGTTTAGGGTACAGGTTAGGGTACGAAAACAGTTTAGGGTGAGCGTACGTGTTAGGGTACGGGTTAGTGTTAGCGTACGGGTTAGGATTAGGGGACGGCTGAGGGTAAGGCTTCGGGTAAGGGTTAGGGTTAGGGTTAGGGTTAGGGTTAGGGTTAGGGGACGGGGACGGTTTAGGGTACAGGTTAGTGTACGACAACGCTTTAGGGTGAGCGTACGTGTTAACGTACGGGTTAGTGTTAGCGTACGGGTTAGGATTAGGGAACGCGTGAGGGTAAGGCTTCGGGTAAGGGTTAGGGTTAGTGTTAGGGTTAGGGTTAGGGTTAGGGGACGGGGACAGGGACGGTTTAGGGTACAGGTTAGAGTACGACAACTGTTTAGGGTGAGCGTACGTGTTAGGTTTAGGGTTAGTGTTAGCTTGCGGGTTAGGATTAGGGGATATGTGAGGGTAAGGCTTCGGGTAAGTGTTAGGTTTAGGGTTAGGGTTAGGGTTAGGGGACGGGGACGGGGATGGTTTAGGTTACAGGTTAGGGTACGACAACGGTTTAGGGTGAACGTACGTGTTAGGGTATGTGTTAGTGTTAGCGTACAGGTTAGGATTAGGGGACGGTTGAGGTTAACGCTTTGGGTAAGGGTTAGGGTTAGGGTTAGGGTTAGGGTTAGGGGACGGGGCCGGTTTAGGTTACAGGTTAGGGTACGACAACGGTTTAGAGTGAGCGTACATGTTAGGGTACGGGTTAGTGTTTGCGTACGGGTTAGGATTAGGGGACGGGTGAGGGTAAGGCTTCAGGTAAGGGTTAGGGTTAGGGTTAGGGTTAGGGTTAGGGTTTGGGGACGGGGACGGTTTAGGGTACAGGTTAGTGTACGACAACGGTTTAGGGTGAGCGTACGTGTTAGGGTACGGTTTAGTGTTAGCGTACGGGTTAGGATTAGGGGACGGGTGTGTGTAAGGCTTCCGGTAAGGGTTAGGGTTAGGGTTAGGGTTAGGGTTAGGGGACGGGGACGGTTTAGGGTACAGGTTAGGGTACGACAACGGTTTAGGGTGAGCGTACGTGTTAGGGTATGTGTTAGTGTTAGCGTACGGGTTAGGATTAGGGGACGGGTGAGGGTAAGGATTCGGGTAAGGGTTAGGGTTAGGGTTAGGATTAGGGTTAGGGGACGGGGACGGGAACGGTTTAGGGTACAGGTTAGGGTACGACAACGGTTTAGGGTGAGCGTACGTGTTAAGGTATGGGTTAGTGTGAGCGTACGGGTTAGGATTAGGGGACGGGTGAGGGTAAGGCTTCGGGTAAGGGTTAGGGTTAGGGTTAGGGTTAGGGTTAGGGTTAGGGGACGGGGACGGTTTAGGGTGCAGGTTAGGGTACGACAATGGTTTAGGGTGAGCGTACGTGTTAGGGTACGGGTTAGTGTTAGCGTACGGGTTAGCATTAGGGGACGGGTGAGGGTAAGGCTTCGGGTAAGGGTTAGGGATAGGGTTAGGGTTAGGGTTAGGGTTAGGGGACGGGGACGGTTTAGGTTACAGGTTAGGGTACGACAACGGTTTAGGGTGAGCGTACGTGTTAGGGTATGGGTTAGTGTTAGCGTACGGGTTAGGATTAGGGGACGGGTGAGGGTAAGGTTTCTGGTAAGGGTTAGTGTTAGGGTTAGGGTTAGGGATAGGGGACGGGGACGGCGACGGTTTAGGATACAGGTTAGGGTACGACAACGGTTTAGGGTGAGCGTACGTGTTAGGGTACAGATTAGTGTTAGCGTACGGTTTAGGATTAGGGGACGGGTGAGGGAAGCCTTCGGGTAAGGGTTAGGGTTAGGGTTAGGGGACGGGAACGGTTTAGGGTACAGGTTAGTGTACGAAAACGGTTTAGGGTGAGCGTACGTGTTAGGGTACGGGTTAGTGTTGGCGTACGGGTTAGGATTAGGGGACGGGTGAGGGTAAGGCTTCGTGTAGGTTTAGGGTTAGGGTTAGGGTGAGGGTTAGGTTTAGAGTTAGGGGACGGGGACGGTTTAGGGTACAAGTTAGGGTACGACAACTGTTTAGGGTGAGCGTACGTGTTAGGGTACGGGTTAGTGTTAGCGTACGGGTTAGGATTAGGGGACGGGTGAGGGTAAGGCTTCGGGTAAGGGTTAGGGTTAGGGTTAGGTTTAGGGTAAGGGTTAGGGGACGGGGACGGTTTAGGGTACAGGTTAGGGTACGACAACGGTTTAGGGTGAGCGTACGTGTTAGGGTACGGGTTAGTGTTAGCGCACGGGTTAGGATTATGGGACGGGTGAGGGTAAGGCTTCGGGTAAGGGTTAGGGTTAGGGTTAGGGTTAGGGGATGGGGATGGGGACGTTTTAGGGTACAGGTTAGGGTACGACAACGGTTTAGGGTGAGCGTACGTGTTAGGGTACGTGTTAGTGTTAGCGTACGGGTTAGTATTAGGGTACGGTTGAGGGTAAGGCTTCGGGTAAGGGTTAGGGTTAGGGTTAGGGTTAGGGTTAGGGTTAGGGGACGGGGACGGTTTAGGGTACAGTTTAGGGTACGACAACGGTTTAGGGTGAGTGTACGTGTTAGGGTACGGGTTAGTGTTAGCGTACGGGTTAGGATTAGGGGACGGGTGAGGGTAAGGCTTCGGGTAAGGGTTAGGGTTAGGGTTAGGGTTAGGATTAGGGTTAGGGGACGGGGACGGTTTAGGGTGCAGGTTAGTGTACGACAACGGTTTAGGGTGAGCGTACGTGTTAGGGTACGGGTTAGTGTTAGCGTACGGGTTAGGATTAAGGGAAGGGTGAGGGTAAGGCTTCGGGTAAGGGTTAGGTTTAGGGTTAGGGTTAGGGTTAGGGGACGGGGACGGGGACGGTTTAGGGTACAGGTTAGGGTACGACAACGGTTTAGGGTGAGCGTACGTGTTAGGGTACGGGTTAGTGTTAGCGTACGGGTTAGGATTAGGGGACGGGTGAGGGTAAGGCTTCGGGTAAGGGTTAGGGTTAGGGTTAGGGTTAGGGTTAGGGTTAGGGGACGGGGACGGTTTAGGGTACAGGTACGTGTACGACAACGGTTTATGGTGAGCGTACGTGTTAGGGTATGGGTTAGGGTTAGCGTACGGTTTAGGATTAGGGTACGGGTGAGGGTAAGGCTTCGGGTAAGTGTTAGGATTAGGGTTAGGGTTAGGGTTAGGGGACGGGGACGGGGACGGTTTAGGGTACAGGTTAGGGTACGACAACGGTTTAGGGTGAGCGTACGTGTTAGGGTAGGGGTTAGTGTTAGCGTACGGTTTAGGATTAGGGGACGGGTGAGGTTAAGGCTTCGGGTAAGGGTTAGGGTTAGGGTTAGGGTTAGGGTTAGGGGACGGGGACGGTTTAGGGTACAGGTTAGGGTACGACAACGGTTTAGGGTGAGCGTACGTGTTAGGGTACGGGTTAGTGTTAGCGTACGGGTTAGGATTAGGGGACGGGTGAGGGTAAGGCTTCGGGTAAGGGTTAGGGTTAGGGTTAGGGTTAGGGTTAGGGTTAGGGGACGGGGACGCGGAAGGTTTAGGGTACAGGTTAGGGTACGACAAAGGTTTAGGGTGAGCGTACGTGTTAGGGTACGGGTTAGTGTTAGCGTACGGGTTAGGATTAGGGTACGGGTGAGGGTAAGGCTTCGGGTAAGGGTTACGGTTAGGGTTAGGGTTAGGGTTAGGGGACGGGGATGGGCACGGTTTAGTGTAAAGGTTAGGGTACGACAACGGTTTAGGGTGAGCGTACGTGTTAGAGTACGGGTTAGTGTTAGCGTACGGGTTAGGATTAGGGGACGGGTGAGTGTAAGGCTTCGGGTAAGGGTTAGGGTTAGGTTTAGGGTTAGGGTTAGGGGACGGGGACGGTTTAGGGTACAGGTTAGGGAACGACAACGGTTTAGGGTGAGCGTACGTGTTAGGGTACGGGTTATTGTTAGCGTACGTGTTAGGATTAGGGGACGGGTGAAGGTAAGGCTTCGGGTAAGGCTTAGGGTTAGGGTTAGTGTTAGGGTTAGAGTTAGGGGACGGGGACGGTTTAGGGTACAAGTTAGGGTACGACAACTGTTTAGGGTGAGCGTACGTGTTAGGGTACGGGTTAGTGTTAGCGTACGGGTTAGGATTAGGGGACGGGTGAGGGTAAGGCTTCGGGTAAGGGTTAGGGTTAGTGTTAGGGTTAGGGTTAGGGTTAGGGGACGGGGACGGTTTAGGGTACAGGTTAGGGTACGCCAACGGTTTAGGGTGAGCGTACGTGTTAGGGTACGGGTTAGTGTTAGCGTACGGGTTAGGATTAGGGGACGGGTGAGGGTAAGGCTTCGGGTAAGGGTTAGGGTTAGGGTTAGGTTTAGGGTAAGGGTTAGGGGACGGGGACGTTTTAGGGTACAGGTTAGGGTACGACAACGGTTTAGGGTGAGCGTACGTGTTAGGGTACGGGATAGTGTTAGCGCACGGGTTAGGATTAGGGGACAGGTGAGGGTAAGGCTTCGGGTAAGGGTTAGGTTTAGGGTTAGGGTTAGGGTTAGGGGATGGGGACGGGGACGCTTTAGGGTACAGGTTAGGGTACGACAACGGTTTAGGGTGAGCTTACGTGTTAGGGTACGGGTTAGTGTTAGCGTACGGGTTAGTATTAGGGGACGGTTGAGGGTAAGGCTTCGGGTAAGGGTTAGGGTTAGGGTTAGGTTTAGGGTTAGGGTTAGGGGACGGGGACGGTTTAGGGTACAGGTTAGGGTACGACAACTGTTTAGGGTGAGTGTACGTGTTAGGGTATGGGTTAGTGTTAGCGTACGGGTTAGGATTAGGGGACGGGTGAGGGTAAGGCTTCGGGTAAGGGTTAGGGTTAGGGTTAGGGTTAGGATTAGGGTTAGGGGACGGGGACGGTTTAGGGTGCAGGTTAGTGTACGACAACGGTTTAGGGTGAGCGTACGTGTTAGGGTACGGTTTAGTGTTAGCGTACGGGTTAGGATTAAGGGAAGTGTGAGGGTAAGGCTTCGGGTAAGGGTTAGGTTTAGGGTTAGGGTTAGGGTTAGGGGACGGGGACGGGGACGGTTTAGGGTACAGGTTAGGGTACGACAACGGTTTAGGGTGAGCGTACGTGTTAGGGTACGGGTTAGTGTTAGAGTACGGGTTAGGATTAGGGGACGGGTGAGGGTAAGGCTTCGGGTAAGGGTTAGGGTTAGGGTTAGGGTTAGGGTTAGGGTTAGGGGACGGGGACGGTTTAGGGTACAGGTACGTGTACGACAACGGTTTAGGGTGAGCGTACGTGTTAGGGTATGGGTTAGGGTTAGCGTACGGGTTAGGATTAGGGTACGGGTGAGGGTAAGGCTTCGGGTAAGTGTTAGGATTAGGGTTAGGGTTAGGGTTAGGGGACGGGGACGGGGACGGTTTAGGGTACAGGTTAGGGTACGACAACGGTTTAGGGTGAGCGTACGTGTTAGGGTACGGGTTAGTGTTAGCGTACGGCTTAGGATTAGGGGACGGGTGAGGTTAAGGCTTCGGGTAAGGGTTAGGGTTAGGGTTAGGGTTAGGGTTAGGGGACGGGGACGGTTTAGGGTACAGGTTAGGGTACGACAACGGTTTAGGGTGAGCGTACGTTTTAGGGTACGGGTTAGTGTTAGCGTACGGGTTAGGATTAGGGGACGGGTGAGGGTAAGGCTTCGGGTAAGGGTTAGGGTTAGGGTTAGGGTTAGGGTTAGGGTTAGGGGACGGGGACGGGGAAGGTTTAGGGTACAGGTTAGGGTACGACAAAGGATTAGGTTGAGCGTACGTGTTAGGGTAGGGGTTAGTGTTAGCGTACGGGTTAGGATTAGGGTACGGGTGAGGGTAAGGCTTCGGGTAAGGGTTAGGGTTAGGGTTAGGGTTAGGGTTAGGGGACGGGGATGGGCACGGTTTAGTGTAAAGGTTAGGGTACGAAAACGGTTTAGGGTGAGCGTACGTGTTAGAGTACGGGTTAGTGTTAGCGTACGGGTTAGGATTAGGGGACGGGTGAGTGTAAGGCTTCGGGTAAGGGTTAGGGTTAGGTTTAGGGTTAGGGTTAGGGGACGGGGACGGTTTAGGGTACAGGTTAGGGTGCGACAACGGTTTAGGGTGAGCGTACGTGTTAGGGTACGGGTTATTGTTAACGTACGGGTTAGGATTAGGGGACGGGTGAGGGTAAGGCTTCGGGTAAGGCTTAGGGTTAGGGTTAGGGTTAGGGTTAGAGTTAGGGGCGGGGACGGTTTAGGGTACAAGTTAGGGTACGACAACTGTTTAGGGTGAGCGTACGTGTTAGGGTACGGGTTAGTGTTAGCGTACGGGTTAGGATTTGGGGACGGGTGAGGGTAAGGCTTCGGGTAAGGGTTAGGGTTAGTGTTAGGGTTAGGGTTAGGGTTAGGGGACGGGGACGGTTTAAGGTACAGATTAGGGTACGCCAACGGTTTAGGGTGAGCGTACGTGTTAGGGTACGGGTTAGTGTTAGCGTACGGGTTAGGATTAGGGGACGGGTGAGGGTAAGGCTTCGGGTAAGGGTTAGGGTTAGGGTTAGGTTTAGGGTAAGGGTTAGGGGACGGGGACGGTTTAGGGTACAGGTTAGGGTACGACAACGGTTTAGGGTGAGCGTACGTGTTAGGGTACGGGATAGTGTTAGCGCACGGGTTAGGATTAGGGGACAGATGAGGGTAAGGCTTCGGGTAAGGGTTAGGTTTAGGGTTAGGGTTAGGGTTAGGGGATGGGGACGGGGACGCTTTAGGGTACAGGTTAGGGTACGACAACGGTTTAGGGTGAGCTTACGTGTTAGGGTACGGGTTAGTGTTAGCGTACGGGTTAGTATTAGGGGACGGTTGAGGGTAAGGCTTCGGGTAAGGGTTAGGGTTAGGGTTAGGGTTAGGGTTAGGGTTAGGGGACGGGGACGGTTTAGGGTACAGGTTAGGGTACGACAACGGTTTAGGGTGAGTGTACGTGTTAGGGTACGGGTTAGTGTTAGCGTACGGGTTAGGATTAGGGGACGGGTGAGGGTAAGGCTTCGGTAAGGGTTAGGGTTAGGGTTAGGGTTAGGGTTAGGGTTAGGGGACGGGGACGGTTTAGGGTACAGGTACGTGTACGACAACGGTTTAGGGTGAGCGTACGTGTTAGGGTATGGGTTAGGGTTAGCGTACGGGTTAGGATTAGGGTACGGGTGAGGGTAAGGCTTCGGGTAAGTGTTAGGATTAGGGTTAGGGTTAGGGGACGGGGACGGGGACGGGGACGGTTTAGGGTACAGGTTAGGGTACGACAACGGTTTAGGGTGAGCGTACGTGTTAGGGTACGGGTTAGTGTTAGCGTACGGTTTAGGATTAGGGGACGGGTGAGGTTAAGGCTTCGGGTAAGGGTTAGGGTTAGGGTTAGGGTTAGGGTTAGGGTTAGGGGACGGGGACGGGGAAGGTTTAGGGTACAGGTGAGGGTACGACAAAGGTTTAGGTTGAGCGTACGTGTTAGGGTACGGGTTAGTGTTAGCGTACGGGTTAGGATTAGGGTACGGGTGAGGGTAAGGCTTCGGGTAAGGGTTAGGGTTAGGGTTAGGGTTAGGGTTAGGGGACGGGGATGGGCACGGTTTAGTGTAAAGGTTAGGGTACGACAACGGTTTAGGGTGAGCGTACGTGTTAGAGTACGGGTTAGTGTTAGCGTACGGGTTAGGATTAGGGGACGGGTGAGTGTAAGGCTTCGGGTAAGGGTTAGGGTTAGGTTTAGGGTTAGGGTTAGGGGACGGGGACGGTTTAGGGTACAGGTTAGGGTACGACAACGGTTTAGGGTGAGCGTACGTGTTAGGGTACGGGTTATTGTTAGCGTACGGGTTAGGATTAGGGGACGGGTGAGGGTAAGGCTTCGGGTAAGGCTTAGGGTTAGGGTTAGGGTTAGGGTTAGAGTTAGGGGCGGGGACGGTTTAGGGTACAAGTTAGGGTACGACAACTGTTTAGGGTGAGCGTACGTGTTAGGGTACGGGTTAGTGTTAGCGTACGGGTTAGGATTTGGGGACGGGTGAGGGTAAGGCTTCGGGTAAGGGTTAGGGTTAGTGTTAGGGTTAGGGTTAGGGTTAGGGGACGGGGACGGTTTAGGGTACAGGTTAGGGTACGCCAACGGTTTAGGGTGAGCGTACGTGTTAGGGTACGGGTTAGTGTTAGCGTACGGGTTAGGATTAGGGGACGGGTGAGGGTAAGGCTTCGGGTAAGGGTTAGGGTTAGGGTTAGGTTTAGGGTAAGGGTTAGGGGACGGGGACGGTTTAGGGTACAGGTTAGGGTACGACAACGGTTTAGGGTGAGCGTACGTGTTAGGGTACGGGATAGTGTTAGCGCACGGGTTAGGATTAGGGGACAGGTGAGGGTAAGGCTTCGGGTAAGGGTTAGGTTTAGGGTTAGGGTTAGGGTTAGGGGATGGGGACGGGGACGCTTTAGGGTACAGGTTAGGGTACGACAACGGTTTAGGGTGAGCGTACGTGTTAGGGTATGGGTTAGGGTTAGCGTACGGGTTAGGATTAGGGTACGGGTGAGGGTAAGGCTTCGGGTAAGTGTTAGGATTAGGGTTAGGGTTAGGGGACGGGGACGGGGACGGGGACGGTTTAGGGTACAGGTTAGGGTACGACAACGGTTTAGGGTGAGCGTACGTGTTAGGGTACGGGTTAGTGTTAGCGTACGGTTTAGGATTAGGGGACGGGTGAGGTTAAGGCTTCGGGTAAGGGTTAGGGTTAGGGTTAGGGTTAGGGTTAGGGTTAGGGGACGGGGACGGGGAAGGTTTAGGGTACAGGTGAGGGTACGACAAAGGTTTAGGTTGAGCGTACGTGTTAGGGTACGGGTTAGTGTTAGCGTACGGGTTAGGATTAGGGTACGGGTGAGGGTAAGGCTTCGGGTAAGGGTTAGGGTTAGGGTTAGGGTTAGGGTTAGGGGACGGGGATGGGCACGGTTTAGTGTAAAGGTTAGGGTACGACAACGGTTTAGGGTGAGCGTACGTGTTAGAGTACGGGTTAGTGTTAGCGTACGGGTTAGGATTAGGGGACGGGTGAGTGTAAGGCTTCGGGTAAGGGTTAGGGTTAGGTTTAGGGTTAGGGTTAGGGGACGGGGACGGTTTAGGGTACAGGTTAGGGTACGACAACGGTTTAGGGTGAGCGTACGTGTTAGGGTACGGGTTATTGTTAGCGTACGGGTTAGGATTAGGGGACGGGTGAGGGTAAGGCTTCGGGTAAGGCTTCGGGTTAGGGTTAGGGTTAGGGTTAGAGTTAGGGGCGGGGACGGTTTAGGGTACAAGTTAGGGTACGACAACTGTTTAGGGTGAGCGTACGTGTTAGGGTACGGGTTAGTGTTAGCGTACGGGTTAGGATTTGGGGACGGGTGAGGGTAAGGCTTCGGGTAAGGGTTAGGGTTAGTGTTAGGGTTAGGGTTAGGGTTAGGGGACGGGGACGGTTTAGGGTACAGGTTAGGGTACGCCAACGGTTTAGGGTGAGCGTACGTGTTAGGGTACGGGTTAGTGTTAGCGTACGGGTTAGGATTAGGGGACGGGTGAGGGTAAGGCTTCGGGTAAGGGTTAGGGTTAGGGTTAGGTTTAGGGTAAGGGTTAGGGGACGGGGACGGTTTAGGGTACAGGTTAGGGTACGACAACGGTTTAGGGTGAGCGTACGTGTTAGGGTACGGGATAGTGTTAGCGCACGGGTTAGGATTAGGGGACAGGTGAGGGTAAGGCTTCGGGTAAGGGTTAGGTTTAGGGTTAGGGTTAGGGTTAGGGGATGGGGACGGGGACGCTTTAGGGTACAGGTTAGGGTACGACAACGGTTTAGGGTGAGCTTACGTGTTAGGGTACGGGTTAGTGTTAGCGTACGGGTTAGTATTAGGGGACGGTTGAGGGTAAGGCTTCGGGTAAGGGTTAGGGTTAGGGTTAGGGTTAGGGTTAGGGTTAGGGGACGGGGACGGTTTAGGGTACAGGTTAGGGTACGACAACGGTTTAGGGTGAGTGTACGTGTTAGGGTACGGGTTAGTGTTAGCGTACGGGTTAGGATTAGGGGACGGGTGAGGGTAAGGCTTCGGTAAGGGTTAGGGTTAGGGTTAGGGTTAGTGTTAGGGTTAGGGGACGGGGACGGTTTAGGGTACAGGTACGTGTACGACAACGGTTTAGGGTGAGCGTACGTGTTAGGGTATGGGTTAGGGTTAGCGTACGGGTTAGGATTAGGGTACGGGTGAGGGTAAGGCTTCGGGTAAGTGTTAGGATTAGGGTTAGGGTTAGGGTTAGGGGACGGGGACGGGGACGGTTTAGGGTACTGGTTAGGGTACGACAACGGTTTAGGGTGAGCGTACGTGTTAGGGTACGGGTTAGTGTTAGCGTACGGTTTAGGATTAGGGGACGGGTGAGGTTAAGGCTTCGGGTAAGGGTTAGGGTTAGGGTTAGGGTTAGGGTTAGGGGACGGGGACGGTTTAGGGTACAGGTTAGGGTACGACAACGGTTTAGGGTGAGCGTACGTGTTAGGGTACGGGTTAGTGTTAGCGTACGGGTTAGGATTAGGGGACGGGTGAGGGTAAGGCTTCGGGTAAGGGTTAGGGTTAGGGTTAGGGTTAGGGTTAGGGGACGGGGACGGGGACGGGGAAGGTTTAGGGTACAGGTGAGGGTACGACAAAGGTTTAGGTTGAGCGTACGTGTTAGGGTACGGGTTAGTGTTAGCGTACGGGTTAGGATTAGGGTACGGGTGAGGGTAAGGCTTCGGGTAAGGGTTAGGGTTAGGGTTAGGGTTAGGGTTAGGGGACGGGGATGGGCACGGTTTAGTGTAAAGGTTAGGGTACGACAACGGTTTAGGGTGAGCGTACGTGTTAGAGTACGGGTTAGTGTTAGCGTACGGGTTAGGATTAGGGGACGGGTGAGTGTAAGGCTTCGGGTAAGGGTTAGGGTTAGGTTTAGGGTTAGGGTTAGGGGACGGGGACGGTTTAGGGTACAGGTTAGGGTACGACAACGGTTTAGGGTGAGCGTACGTGTTAGGGTACGGGTTATTGTTAGCGTACGGGTTAGGATTAGGGGACGGGTGAGGGTAAGGCTTCGGGTAAGGCTTAGGGTTAGGGTTAGGGTTAGGGTTAGAGTTAGGGGCGGGGACGGTTTAGGGTACAAGTTAGGGTACGACAACTGTTTAGGGTGAGCGTACGTGTTAGGGTACGGGTTAGTGTTAGCGTACGGGTTAGGATTTGGGGACGGGTGAGGGTAAGGCTTCGGGTAAGGGTTAGGGTTAGTGTTAGGGTTAGGGTTAGGGTTAGGGGACGGGGACGGTTTAGGGTACAGGTTAGGGTACGCCAACGGTTTAGGGTGAGCGTATGTGTTAGGGTACGGGTTAGTGTTAGCGTACGGGTTAGGATTAGGGGACGGGTGAGGGTAAGGCTTCGGGTAAGGGTTAGGTTTAGGGTTAGGTTTAGGGTAAGGGTTAGGGGACGGGGACGTTTTAGGGTACAGGTTAGGGTACGACAACGGTTTAGGGTGAGCGTACGTGTTAGGGTACGGGATAGTGTTAGCGCACGGGTTAGGATTAGGGGACAGGTGAGGGTAAGGCTTCGGGTAAGGGTTAGGTTTAGGGTTAGGGTTAGGGTTAGGGGATGGGGACGGGGACGCTTTAGGGTACAGGTTAGGGTACGACAACGGTTTAGGGTGAGCTTACGTGTTAGGGTACGGGTTAGTGTTAGCGTACGGGTTAGTATTAGGGGACGGTTGAGGGTAAGGCTTCGGGTAAGGGTTAGGGTTAGGGTTAGGTTTAGGGTTAGGGTTAGGGGACGGGGACGGTTTAGGGTACAGGTTAGGGTACGACAACGGTTTAGGGTGAGTGTACGTGTTAGGGTATGGGTTAGTGTTAGCGTACGGGTTAGGATTAGGGGACGGGTGAGGGTAAGGCTTCGGGTAAGGGTTAGGGTTAGGGTTAGGGTTAGGATTAGGGTTAGGGGACGGGGACGGTTTAGGGTGCAGGTTAGTGTACGACAACGGTTTAGGGTGAGCGTACGTGTTAGGGTACGGTTTAGTGTTAGCGTACGGGTTAGGATTAAGGGAAGTGTGAGGGTAAGGCTTCGGGTAAGGGTTAGGTTTAGGGTTAGGGTTAGGGTTAGGGAACGGGGACGGGGACGGTTTAGGGTACAGGTTAGGGTACGACAACGGTTTAGGGTGAGCGTACGTGTTAGGGTACGGGTTAGTGTTAGAGTACGGGTTAGGATTAGGGGACGGGTGAGGGTAAGGCTTCGGGTAAGGGTTAGGGTTAGGGTTAGGGTTAGGGTTAGGGTTAGGGGACGGGGACGGTTTAGGGTACAGGTACGTGTACGACAACGGTTTAGGGTGAGCGTACGTGTTAGGGTATGGGTTAGGGTTAGCGTACGGGTTAGGATTAGGGTACGGGTGAGGGTAAGGCTTCGGGTAAGTGTTAGGATTAGGGTTAGGGTTAGGGTTAGGGGACGGGGACGGGGACGGTTTAGGGTACAGGTTAGGGTACGACAACGGTTTAGGGTGAGCGTACGTGTTAGGGTACGGGTTAGTGTTAGCGTACGGCTTAGGATTAGGGGACGGGTGAGGTTAAGGCTTCGGGTAAGGGTTAGGGTTAGGGTTAGGGTTAGGGTTAGGGGACGGGGACGGTTTAGGGTACAGGTTAGGGTACGACAACGGTTTAGGGTGAGCGTACGTTTTAGGGTACGGGTTAGTGTTAGCGTACGGGTTAGGATTAGGGGACGGGTGAGGGTAAGGCTTCGGGTAAGGGTTAGGGTTAGGGTTAGGGTTAGGGTTAGGGTTAGGGGACGGGGACGGGGAAGGTTTAGGGTACAGGTTAGGGTACGACAAAGGATTAGGTTGAGCGTACGTGTTAGGGTAGGGGTTAGTGTTAGCGTACGGGTTAGGATTAGGGTACGGGTGAGGGTAAGGCTTCGGGTAAGGGTTAGGGTTAGGGTTAGGGTTAGGGTTAGGGGACGGGGATGGGCACGGTTTAGTGTAAAGGTTAGGGTACGACAACGGTTTAGGGTGAGCGTACGTGTTAGAGTACGGGTTAGTGTTAGCGTACGGGTTAGGATTAGGGGACGGGTGAGTGTAAGGCTTCGGGTAAGGGTTAGGGTTAGGTTTAGGGTTAGGGTTAGGGGACGGGGACGGTTTAGGGTACAGGTTAGGGTGCGACAACGGTTTAGGGTGAGCGTACGTGTTAGGGTACGGGTTATTGTTAACGTACGGGTTAGGATTAGGGGACGGGTGAGGGTAAGGCTTCGGGTAAGGCTTAGGGTTAGGGTTAGGGTTAGGGTTAGAGTTAGGGGCGGGGACGGTTTAGGGTACAAGTTAGGGTACGACAACTGTTTAGGGTGAGCGTACGTGTTAGGGTACGGGTTAGTGTTAGCGTACGGGTTAGGATTTGGGGACGGGTGAGGGTAAGGCTTCGGGTAAGGGTTAGGGTTAGTGTTAGGGTTAGGGTTAGGGTTAGGGGACGGGGACGGTTTAAGGTACAGATTAGGGTACGCCAACGGTTTAGGGTGAGCGTACGTGTTAGGGTACGGGTTAGTGTTAGCGTACGGGTTAGGATTAGGGGACGGGTGAGGGTAAGGCTTCGGGTAAGGGTTAGGGTTAGGGTTAGGTTTAGGGTAAGGGTTAGGGGACGGGGACGGTTTAGGGTACAGGTTAGGGTACGACAACGGTTTAGGGTGAGCGTACGTGTTAGGGTACGGGATAGTGTTAGCGCACGGGTTAGGATTAGGGGACAGATGAGGGTAAGGCTTCGGGTAAGGGTTAGGTTTAGGGTTAGGGTTAGGGTTAGGGGATGGGGACGGGGACGCTTTAGGGTACAGGTTAGGGTACGACAACGGTTTAGGGTGAGCTTACGTGTTAGGGTACGGGTTAGTGTTAGCGTACGGGTTAGTATTAGGGGACGGTTGAGGGTAAGGCTTCGGGTAAGGGTTAGGGTTAGGGTTAGGGTTAGGGTTATGGTTAGGGGACGGGGACGGTTTAGGGTACAGGTTAGGGTACGACAACGGTTTAGGGTGAGTGTACGTGTTAGGGTACGGGTTAGTGTTAGCGTACGGGTTAGGATTAGGGGACGGGTGAGGGTAAGGCTTCGGTAAGGGTTAGGGTTAGGGTTAGGGTTAGGGTTAGGGTTAGGGGACGGGGACGGTTTAGGGTACAGGTACGTGTACGACAACGGTTTAGGGTGAGCGTACGTGTTAGGGTATGGGTTAGGGTTAGCGTACGGGTTAGGATTAGGGTACGGGTGAGGGTAAGGCTTCGGGTAAGTGTTAGGATTAGGGTTAGGGTTAGGGGACGGGGACGGGGACGGGGACGGTTTAGGGTACAGGTTAGGGTACGACAACGGTTTAGGGTGAGCGTACGTGTTAGGGTACGGGTTAGTGTTAGCGTACGGTTTAGGATTAGGGGACGGGTGAGGTTAAGGCTTCGGGTAAGGGTTAGGGTTAGGGTTAGGGTTAGGGTTAGGGTTAGGGGACGGGGACGGGGAAGGTTTAGGGTACAGGTGAGGGTACGACAAAGGTTTAGGTTGAGCGTACGTGTTAGGGTACGGGTTAGTGTTAGCGTACGGGTTAGGATTAGGGTACGGGTGAGGGTAAGGCTTCGGGTAAGGGTTAGGGTTAGGGTTAGGGTTAGGGTTAGGGGACGGGGATGGGCACGGTTTAGTGTAAAGGTTAGGGTACGACAACGGTTTAGGGTGAGCGTACGTGTTAGAGTACGGGTTAGTGTTAGCGTACGGGTTAGGATTAGGGGACGGGTGAGTGTAAGGCTTCGGGTAAGGGTTAGGGTTAGGTTTAGGGTTAGGGTTAGGGGACGGGGACGGTTTAGGGTACAGGTTAGGGTACGACAACGGTTTAGGGTGAGCGTACGTGTTAGGGTACGGGTTATTGTTAGCGTACGGTTTAGGATTAGGTGACGGGTGAGGGTAAGGCTTCGGGTAAGGCTTAGGGTTAGGGTTAGGGTTAGGGTTAGAGTTAGGGGCGGGGACGGTTTAGGGTACAAGTTAGGGTACGACAACTGTTTAGGGTGAGCGTACGTGTTAGGGTACGGGTTAGTGTTAGCGTACGGGTTAGGATTTGGGGACGGGTGAGGGTAAGGCTTCGGGTAAGGGTTAGGGTTAGTGTTAGGGTTAGGGTTAGGGTTAGGGGACGGGGACGGTTTAGGGTACAGGTTAGGGTACGCCAACGGTTTAGGGTGAGCGTACGTGTTAGGGTACGGGTTAGTGTTAGCGTACGGGTTAGGATTAGGGGACGGGTGAGGGTAAGGCTTCGGGTAAGGGTTAGGGTTAGGGTTAGGTTTAGGGTAAGGGTTAGGGGACGGGGACGGTTTAGGGTACAGGTTAGGGTACGACAACGGTTTAGGGTGAGCGTACGTGTTAGGGTACGGGATAGTGTTAGCGCACGGGTTAGGATTAGGGGACAGGTGAGGGTAAGGCTTCGGGTAAGGGTTAGGTTTAGGGTTAGGGTTAGGGTTAGGGGATGGGGACGGGGACGCTTTAGGGTACAGGTTAGGGTACGACAACGGTTTAGGGTGAGCTTACGTGTTAGGGTACGGGTTAGTGTTAGCGTACGGGTTAGTATTAGGGGACGGTTGAGGGTAAGGCTTCGGGTAAGGGTTAGGGTTAGGGTTAGGGTTAGGGTTAGGGTTAGGGGACGGGGACGGTTTAGGGTACAGGTTAGGGTACGACAACGGTTTAGGGTGAGTGTACGTGTTAGGGTACGGGTTAGTGTTAGCGTACGGGTTAGGATTAGGGGACGGGTGAGGGTAAGGCTTCGGTAAGGGTTAGGGTTAGGGTTAGGGTTAGTGTTAGGGTTAGGGGACGGGGACGGTTTAGGGTACAGGTACGTGTACGACAACGGTTTAGGGTGAGCGTACGTGTTAGGGTATGGGTTAGGGTTAGCGTACGGGTTAGGATTAGGGTACGGGTGAGGGTAAGGCTTCGGGTAAGTGTTAGGATTAGGGTTAGGGTTAGGGTTAGGGGACGGGGACGGGGACGGTTTAGGGTACTGGTTAGGGTACGACAACGGTTTAGGGTGAGCGTACGTGTTAGGGTACGGGTTAGTGTTAGCGTACGGTTTAGGATTAGGGGACGGGTGAGGTTAAGGCTTCGGGTAAGGGTTAGGGTTAGGGTTAGGGTTAGGGTTAGGGGACGGGGACGGTTTAGGGTACAGGTTAGGGTACGACAACGGTTTAGGGTGAGCGTACGTGTTAGGGTACGGGTTAGTGTTAGCGTACGGGTTAGGATTAGGGGACGGGTGAGGGTAAGGCTTCGGGTAAGGGTTAGGGTTAGGGTTAGGGTTAGGGTTAGGGGACGGGGACGGGGACGGGGAAGGTTTAGGGTACAGGTGAGGGTACGACAAAGGTTTAGGTTGAGCGTACGTGTTAGGGTACGGGTTAGTGTTAGCGTACGGGTTAGGATTAGGGTACGGGTGAGGGTAAGGCTTCGGGTAAGGGTTAGGGTTAGGGTTAGGGTTAGGGTTAGGGGACGGGGATGGGCACGGTTTAGTGTAAAGGTTAGGGTACGACAACGGTTTAGGGTGAGCGTACGTGTTAGAGTACGGGTTAGTGTTAGCGTACGGGTTAGGATTAGGGGACGGGTGAGTGTAAGGCTTCGGGTAAGGGTTAGGGTTAGGTTTAGGGTTAGGGTTAGGGGACGGGGACGGTTTAGGGTACAGGTTAGGGTACGACAACGGTTTAGGGTGAGCGTACGTGTTAGGGTACGGGTTATTGTTAGCGTACGGGTTAGGATTAGGGGACGGGTGAGGGTAAGGCTTCGGGTAAGGCTTAGGGTTAGGGTTAGGGTTAGGGTTAGAGTTAGGGGCGGGGACGGTTTAGGGTACAAGTTAGGGTACGACAACTGTTTAGGGTGAGCGTACGTGTTAGGGTACGGGTTAGTGTTAGCGTACGGGTTAGGATTTGGGGACGGGTGAGGGTAAGGCTTCGGGTAAGGGTTAGGGTTAGTGTTAGGGTTAGGGTTAGGGTTAGGGGACGGGGACGGTTTAGGGTACAGGTTAGGGTACGCCAACGGTTTAGGGTGAGCGTACGTGTTAGGGTACGGGTTAGTGTTAGCGTACGGGTTAGGATTAGGGGACGGGTGAGGGTAAGGCTTCGGGTAAGGGTTAGGTTTAGGGTTAGGTTTAGGGTAAGGGTTAGGGGACGGGGACGGTTTAGGGTACAGGTTAGGGTACGACAACGGTTTAGGGTGAGCGTACGTGTTAGGGTACGGGATAGTGTTAGCGCACGGGTTAGGATTAGGGGACAGGTGAGGGTAAGGCTTCGGGTAAGGGTTAGGTTTAGGGTTAGGGTTAGGGTTAGGGGATGGGGACGGGGACGCTTTAGGGTACAGGTTAGGGTACGACAACGGTTTAGGGTGAGCTTACGTGTTAGGGTACGGGTTAGTGTTAGCGTACGGGTTAGTATTAGGGGACGGTTGAGGGTAAGGCTTCGGGTAAGGGTTAGGGTTAGGGTTAGGGTTAGGGTTAGGGGACGGGGACGGTTTAGGGTACAGGTTAGGGTACGACAACGGTTTAGGGTGAGTGTACGTGTTAGGGTACGGGTTAGTGTTAGCGTACGGGTTAGGATTAGGGGACGGGTGAGGGTAAGGCTTCGGTAAGGGTTAGGGTTAGGGTTAGGGTTAGGGTTAGGGGACGGGGACGGTTTAGGGTACAGGTACGTGTACGACAACGGTTTAGGGTGAGCGTACGTGTTAGGGTATGGGTTAGGGTTAGCGTACGGTTTAGGATTAGGGTACGGGTGAGGGTAAGGCTTCGGGTAAGTGTTAGGATTAGGGTTAGGGTTAGGGTTAGGGGACGGGGACGGGGACGGTTTAGGGTACAGGTTAGGGTACGACAACGGTTTAGGGTGAGCGTACGTGTTAGGGTACGGGTTAGTGTTAGCGTACGGTTTAGGATTAGGGGACGGGTGAGGTTAAGGCTTCGGGTAAGGGTTAGGGTTAGGGTTAGGGTTAGGGTTAGGGGACGGGGACGGTTTAGGGTACAGGTTAGGGTACGACAACGGTTTAAGGTGAGCGTACGTGTTAGGGTACGGGATAGTGTTAGCGTACGGGTTAGGATTAGGGGACGGGTGAGGGTAAGGCTTCGGGTAAGGGTTAGGGTTAGGGTTAGGGTTAGGGTTAGGGGACGGGGACGGTTTAGGGTACAGGTACGTGTACGACAACGGTTTATGGTGAGCGTACGTGTTAGGGTATGGGTTAGGGTTAGCGTACGGGTTACGATTAGGGTACGGGTGAGGGTAAGGCTTCGGGTAAGTGTTAGGATTAGGGTTAGGGTTAGGGTTAGGGGACGGGGACGGGGACGGTTTAGGGTACAGGTTAGGGTACGACAACGGTTTAGGGTGAGCGTACGTGTTAGGGTACGGGTTAGTGTTAGCGTACGGCATAGGATTAGGGGACGGGTGAGGTTAAGGCTTCGGGTAAGGGTTAGGGTTAGGGTTAGGGTTAGGGTTAGGGGACGGGGACGGTTTAGGGTACAGGTTAGGGTACGACAACGGTTTAGGGTGAGCGTACGTGTTAGGGTACGGGTTAGTGTTAGCGTACGGGTTAGGATTAGGGGACGGGTGAGGGTAAGGCTTCGGGTAAGGGTTAGGGTTAGGGTTAGGGTTAGGGTTAGGGTTAGGGGACGGGGACGGGCACGGTTTAGTGTAAATGTTAGGATACGACAACGGTTTAGGGTGAGCGTACGTGTTAAAGTACGGGTTAGTGTTAGCGTACGGGTTAGGATTAGGGGACGGGTGAGTGTAAGGCTTCGGGTAAGGGTTAGGGTTAGGGTTAGGGTTAGGGGACGGGCACGGTTTAGTGTAAAGGTTAGGGTACGACAACGGTTTAGGGTGAGCGTACGTGTTAGAGTACGGGTTAGTGTTAGCGTACGGGTTTGGATTAGGGGACGGGTGAGTGTAAGGCTTCGGGTAAGGGTTAGGGTTAGGTTTAGAGTTAGGGTTAGGGGACGGGGACGGTTTAGGGTACAGGTTAGGGTACTACAACGGTTTAGGGTGAGCGTACGTGTTAGGGTACGGGTTAGTGTTAGCGTACGGGTTAGGATTAGGGGACGGGTGAGGGTAAGGCTTCGGTAAAGGTTTAGGGTTAGGGTTAGGGTTAGGGGACAAGGGCGGTTTAGGGTACAAGTTAGCGTACGACAACGGTTTAGGGTGAGCGTACGTGTTAGGGTACGGGTTAGTGTTAGCGTACGGGTTAGGATTATGGGACGGGTCAGGGTAAGGCTTCGTGTAAGGGTTAGGGTTAGGGTTAGGGTTAGGGGACGGGGACGGGGACGGTTTAGGGTACAGGTTAGGGTACGACAACGGTTTAGGGTGAGCGTACGTGTTAGGGTACGGGTTAGTGTTAGCGTACGGGTTAGGATTAGGGGACGTGTGAGGGTAAGGCTTCGGGTAAGGGTTAGGGTTAGGGTTAGGGTTAGGGTTAGGGTTTGGGGACGGGGACGATTTAGGGTACAGGTTAGGGTACGACAACGGTTTAGGGTGAGCGTACGTGTTAGGGCACGGGTTAGTGTTAGCGTACGGGTTAGGATTAAGAGACGGGTGAGGGTAAGGCTTCCGGTATGGGTTAGGGTTAGGGTTAAGGTTAGGGTTAGGGATAGGGGACGGGGACGGTTGAGGGTACAGGTTAGGGTACGACAACGGTTTAGGGTGAGCGTACATGTTTGGGTTCGGGTTAGTGTTAGCGTACGGGTTAGTATTAAGGGACGGGTGAGGGTAAGGCTTCGGGTAAGGGTTAGGTTTAGGGTTACGGTTAGGGTGAGGGGACGGGGACGGGGACAGTGTTGGGTACAGGTTAGGGTACGACGACGGTTTAGGGTGAGCGTACGTGTTAGGGTACGGGTTAGTGTTAGCGTACGGGTTAGGATTAGGGGCCGGGTGAGGGTAAGGCTTCGGGTAAGGGTTAGGGTTAGGGTTAGGTTTAGGGTTAGGGGACGGGGACGGTTTAGGGTACAGGTTAGGGTATGACAACGGTTTAGGGTGAGCGTACGTGTTAGGGTACGGGTTAGTGTTAGCGTACGGGTTAGGATTAGGGGACGGGTGAGGGTAAGGCTTCAGGTAAGGTTTAGGGTTAGGGTTAGGGTTAGGGTTGGGTTAGGGGACAGGGACGCTTTAGGGTACAGGTTAGGGTACGACAACGGTTTAGGGTGAGCGTACGTGTTAGGGTACGGGTTAGTGTTAGCGTACGGTTTAGGATTAGGGGACGGGTGAGAGTAAGGCTTCGGGTAAGGGTTAGGTTTAGGGTTAGAGTTAGGGTTAGTGTTAGGGTTAGGGGACGGGGAAGGTTTAGTGTACAGGTTAGGGTACGACAACGGTTTAGGGGCGCGTACGTGTTAGGGTACGGGTTAGTGTTAGCGTACGGGTTAGGATTAGGGGACGGGTGAGGATAAGGCTTCGGGTAAGGGTTAGGGTTAGGGTTAGGGATAGGGTTAGGGTTAGGGGACGGGGACGGTTTAGGGTACAGGTTAGGGTACAACAACGGTTTAGGGTGAGCGTACGTGTTAGGGTATGTGTTAGTGTTAGCGTACGGGTTAGGATTAAGGGACGGGTGAGGGTAAGGCTTCGGGTAAGGGTTCGGGTTAGGGTTAGGGTTATGTTTAGGAGACGGGGACGGTTTAGGGTACAGGTTAGGGTACGACAACGGTTTAGGGGAGCGTACGTTTTAGGGTACGGGTTAGTGTTAGCGTACGGTTTAGGATTAGGGGACGGGTGAGGGTAAGGCTTCGGGTAAGGGTTAGGGTTAGGGTTAGGGTTAGGGTTAGGGTTAGGGTTAAGGGACGGGGACGGTTTAGGGTACAGGTTAGGGTACGACAACGGTTTAGGGTGAGCGTACGTGTTAGGGTACGGGTTAGTTTTAGCGTACGGGTTAGGATTAGGGGATGGGTGAGGGTAAGGCTTCGGGTAAGGGTTCGGGTTAGGGTTAGGGTTAGGGTTAGGGTTAGGCGACGGGGACGGTTTAGGGTACAGGTTAGGGTACGACAAGTGTTTTAGGTGAGCGTACGGGTTAAGGTACGGGTTATTGTTAGCGTACGGGTTAGGATTAATGGACGGGTGAGGGTAAGGCTTCGGGTAAGGGTTAGTGTTAGGGTTAGGGTTAGGGTTAGGGGATGGGGACGGTTTAGGGTACAGGTTAGGGTACGACAACTGTTTAGGGTGAGCGTACGTGTTAGGGTACGGGTTAGTGTTAGCGTACGGGTTAGGATTAGGGGACGGGTGAGGGTAAGGCTTCGGGTAAGGGTTAGGGTTAGGGTTAGGGTTAGGGTTAGGGGACGGGGACGGTTTAGGTTACACGTTAGGGTACGACAACGGTTTAGGGTGAGCGTACGTGTTAGGGTATGGGTTAGTGTTAGAGTACGGGTTAGGATTAGGGGACGGGTGAGGTAAGGTTTCTGGTAAGGTTTAGGGTAAGGGTTAGGGTTAGGGTTAGGGGACGGGGACGGGGACGGTTTAAGGTACAGGTTAGTGTACGACAACGGTTTAGGGTGAGTGTACATGTTAGGGTACGGGTTAGTGTTAGCGTACGTGTTAGGATTAGGGGACGGGTGAGGGTAAGGCTTCGGGTAAGGGTTAGGGTTAGAGTTAGGGTTAGGGTTAGGGCACGGGGACGGTTTAGGGTACAGGTTAGGGTACGACAACGGTTTAGGGTGAGCGTACGTGTTAGCGTACGGGTTAGTGTTAGCGTACGGGTTAGGATTAGGGGACACGTGAGGGTAAGGCTTCGGGTAAGGTTTAGGGTTAGTGTTAGGGTTAGGGTTAGGGGACGGGGACGGGGCCAGGGACGGTTTAGGGTACAGGTTAGAGTACGACAACGGTTTAGGGTGAGCGTACGTGTTAGGGTACGGGTTAGTGTTAGCGTACGGGTTAGGATTAGGGGATGGGTGAGGGTAAGGCTTCAGGTATGGGTTAGGTTTAGGGTTAGGGTTAGGGTTAGTGGACGGGGACGGTTTAGGTTACAGGTTAGTGTACGACAACTGTTTAGGGTGAGCGTACGTGTTAGGGTACGTGTTAGTGTTAGCGTACGGGTTAGGATTAGGGGACGGGTGACGTTAAGGCTTCGGGTAAGGTTTAGGGTTAGGGTTAGGGTTAGGGGACGGGGACGGTTTAGGGTACAGGTTAGGGTACGACAACGGTTTAGAGTGAGCGTACGTGTTAGGGTACGGGTTAGTGTTAGCGTACGGATTAGGATTAGGAGACGGGTGAGAGTAAGGCTTCGGGTAAGGGTTAGGGTTACGGTTAGGGTTAGGGTTAGGGGACGGGGACGGTTTAGGATACAAGTTAGGGTACGACAACGGTTTAGGGTGAGCATACGTGTTAGGGTACGGGTTAGTGTTAGCGTACGGGTTAGGATTAGGGGACGGGTGAGGGTAAGGCTTCGGGTAAGGGTTAGGGTTAGTGTTAGGGTTAGGGTTAGGGTTAGGGGACGGGGACGGTTTAGGGTACAGGTTAGTGTACGACAACGGTTTAGGGTGAGCGTACGTGTTAGGGTACGGGTTAGTGTTAGCGTACGGGTTAGGATTAGGGGACGGGTGAGGGTAAGGCTTCGGGTAAGGTTTAGGGTTAGGGTTAGGTTTAGGGTTAGGGTTAGGGGACGGGGACCGTTTAGGGTACAGGTGAGGGTACGACAACGGTTTAGGGTGAGCGTACGTGTTAGGGTACGGGTTAGTGTTAGCGCACGGGTTAGGATTAGGGGACGGGTGAGGGTAAGGCTTCGGGTAAGGGTTAGGGTTAGGGTTAGGGTTAGGGTTAGGGGATGGGGACGGGGACGGTTTAGGGTACAGGTTAGGGTACGACAACGGTTTAGGGTGAGCGTACGTGTTAGGGTACGGGTTAGTGTTAGCATACGGGTTAGTATTAGGGGACGGTTGAGGGTAAGGCTTCGGGTAAGGGTTAGGGTTAGGGTTTGGGTTAGGGTTAGGGTTAGGGGACGGGGACGGTTTAGGGTGCAGGTTAGGGTACGACAACGGTTTAGGGTGAGCGTACGTGTTAGGGTACGGGTTAGAGTTAGCGTACGGGTTAGGATTAGGGGAAGGGTGAGTGTAAGGCTTCGGGTAAGGGTTAGGTTTAGGGTTAGGGTTAGGGTTAGGGGACGGGGACGGGGACGGGGACGGTTTATGGTACAGGTTAGGGTACGACAGCGGTTTAGGGTGAGCGTACGTGTTAGGGTACGTGTTAGTGTTAGCGTACGGGTTAGGATTAGGGGACGGGTGAGGGTAAGGCTTCGGGTAAAGGTTCGGGTTAGGGTTAGGGTTAGGGTTAAGGTTAGGGGACGGGGACGGTTTAGGGTACAGGTTGGGGTACGACAACGGTTTAGGGTGAGTGTACGTGTTAGTATACAGGTTAGTGTTAGCGTACGGGTTAGGATTAGGGGACGGGTGAGGGTAAGGCTTCGGGTAAGGGTTAGGGTTAGGGTTAGGGTTAGGGGACGGGGACAGGGACGGTTTAGGGTACAGGTTAGGGTACGCCAACGGTTTACGGTGAGCGTAAATGTTAGGGTAGGGGTTAGTGTTACTGTACGGGTTAGGATTAGGGGACGGGTGAGGGTAAGGCTTCGGGTAAGGGTTAGGGTTAGGGTTAGGGTTAGGGTTTGGGGACGGGGATGGTTTAGGGTACAGGTTAGGGTACGACAACGGTTTAGGGTGAGAGTACGTGTTAGGGTACGGGTTAGTGTTAGCGTACGGGTTAGGATTAGGGGAAGGGTGAGGGTAAGGCTTCGGGTAAGGGTTAGGGTTAGGGTTAGGGTTAGGGTTAGGGGACGGGCACGGGTACGGTTTAGGGTACAGGTTAGTGTACGACAACGGTTTAGAATGAGCGTACGTGTTAGGGTACGGGTTAGTGTTGGCGTACGGGTTAGGATTAGGGGACGGGTGAGGATAAGGCATCGGGTAAGGGTTAGGGTTAGGGTTAGGGGACGGGGACGGGGACGGGGACGGTTTAGGGTACAGGTTAGTGTACGACAACGGTTTAGGGTGAGCTTACGTGTTAGGGTACGGGTTAGTGTTGGCGTACGGGTTAGGATTAGGGGACGGGTGAGGGTAAGGCTTCGGGTAAGCGTTAGGGTTAGGGTTAGGGTTAGGGTTAGGGTTAGGGGACGGGGACGGTTTAGGGTACAGATTAGGGTACGACAACGGTTAAGGGTGAGCGTACGTGTTAGGGTACGGTTTAGTGTTAGCGTACGGTTTAGGATTAGGGGACGGGTGAGGGTAAGGCTCCGGGTAAGGGTTAGGGTTAGGGTTAGGGTTAGGGGACGGGGACCGTTTAGGGTACAAGTTAGGGTACCACAACGATTTAGGGTGAAGGTACGTGTTAGGGTACGGGTTAGTGTTAGCGTACGGGTTAGGATTAGGGGCCGGGTGAGGGTAAGGCTTCGAGTAAGGGTTAGGGTTAGGGTTAGGGTTAAGGTTAGGGGACGGGGACGGTTTAGGGTACAGGTTGGGGTACGACAACGGTTTAGGAAGAGCGTACGTGTTAGGGTACGGGTTAGTGTTAGCGTACGGGTTAGGATTAGGGGACGGGTGAGGGTAAGGCTTCGGGTAAGAGTTAGGGTTAGGGTTAGGGTTAGGGTTAGGGGACGGGGACAGGGACGGTTTAGGGTACAGGTTAGAGTACGACAACGGTTTACAGTGAGCGTACATGTTAGGGTAGGGGTTAGTGTTAGCATACGGTTTAGGATTATGGGACGGGTGAGGGCAAGGCTTCGGGTAAGGGTTAGGGTTAGGGTTAGGGTTAGGGTTAGGGGACGGGGACGGTTTAGGGTACAGGTTAGGGTACGACAACGGTTTAAGGTGAGCGTACGTGTTAGGGTACGGGTTAGTGTTAGCATACGGGTTAGGATTAGGGGACGGGTGACGGTAAGGCTTCAGGTAAGGGTTAGGTTTAGGGTTATGGTTAGGGTTAGGGGACGGGCACGGGCACCGTTTAGGGTACAGGTTAGGGTATGACAACGGTTTAGGGTGAGCGTACGTGTTAGGGTACGGGTTAGTGTTAGCGTACGGGTTAGGATTAGGGGACGGCTGTGGGTAAGGCTTCGGGTAAGGGTTAGGGTTAGGGTTAGGGTTAGGGTAAGGGGACGGGGACGGTTTAGGGTACAGGTTAGGGTACGACAACGATTTAGGGTGAGCGTACGTTTTAGGGTACGGGTTAGTGTTAGCGTACGGGTGAGGATTAGGGGACGGGTGAGTGTAAGGCTTCGAGTAAGGGTTAGGGTTAGGGTTAGGGTTAGGGGACGGGGACGGTTTACGGTATAGTTTAGGGTACGACAACGATTTAGGGTGAGCGTACGTGTTAGGGTACGGGTTAGTGTTAGCGTACGTGTTAGGATTAGGGGACGGGTGAGGGTAAGGCTTCGGGTAAGGATTAGGATTAGGGTTAGGGTTAGGGGACGGGGACGGTTTAGGGTACAGGTTAGGGTACGAAAACGGTTTAGGGTGAGCGTACGTGTTAGGGTACGGTTTAGTGTTAGCGTACGGGTTAGGATTAGGGGACGGGTGAGGGTAGGGCTTCAGGTAAGGGTTAGTGTTAGGGTTAGGCTTAGGGTTAGGGGACGGGGACTGTTTAGGGTACAGGTTAGGGTACGACAACGGTTTAGGGTGAGCGTACGTGTTAGGGTACGGGTTAGTGTTAGCCTACGGGTTAGGATTAGGGGACGGGTGAGGGTAAGGCTTCAGGTAAGGGTTAGGGTTAGGGTTAGGGTTAGGGGACGGGGACGGGGACGGTTTAGGGTACAGGTTAGGGTACGACAACGGTTTAGGGTGAGCGTATGTTTTAGGGTACGGGTTAGTGTTAGCGTACGGGTTAGTATTAGGAGACGGGTGAGGGTAAGGCTTCGGGTAAGGGTTAGGGTTAGGGTTAGGGTTAGGGTTACGGTTAGGGGACGGTGACGGTTTAGGGTACAGGTTAGTGTACGACAAAGATTTAGGGTGAGCGTACGTGTTAGGGTATGGATTAGTGTTAGCGTACGGGTTAGGATTAGGGGACGGGTGAGTGTAAGGCTTCGGGTAAGGGTTAGGGTTAGGGTTAGGGTTAGGATTAGGGTTAGGGTACGGGGACGGTTTAGGGTACAGGTTAGGGTACGACAACGGTTTAGGGTGAGCGTACGTGTTAGGGTACGGTTTAGTGATAGCGTACGTGTTAGGATTAGGGGACCGGTGAGTAAAAGGCTTCGGGTAAGGGTTAGGGTTAGGGGTACGGTTAGGGTTAGGGTTAGGGGACGGGGACGGTTTAGGGTACAGGTGAGTGTACGACAACAGTTTAGGGTGAGCGTACGTGTTAGGGTACGGGTTAGTGTTAGCGTACGGGTTAGGATTAGGGTACGGGTGAGGGTAAGGCTTCGGGTAAGGGTTAGGGATAGGGTTAGGGTTAGGGTTAGGGTTAGGGGACGGGGACAGTTTAGGGTACAGGTTACGGTACGACAATGGTTTAGGGTGAGCGTATGTGTTAGGGTACGGGTTAGTGTTAGCGTACGGTTTAGGATTAGGGGACGGGTGAGGTTCAGGCTTCGGGTAAGGGTTAGGGTTAGGGTTAGAGTTAGGGTTAGGGTTAGGGTTAGGGGACGGAGACGGTTTAGGGTACAGATTAGGGTCCGACAACGGCTTAGGGTGAGCGTACGTGTTACGGTACGGGTTAGTGTTAGCGTACGGGTTAGGATTAGGGGACGGGTGAGGGTAAGACTTCGGTTAAGGTTTAGGGTTAGGGTTAGGGTTAGGGTTAGGGTTAGGGGACGGGGCAGTTACGATTTAGGGTACAGGTTAGGGTACAACCACTGTTTAGGGTGAGCGTACGTGTTAGGGTACGGGTTAGTGTTAGCGTACGGGTTAGGATTAGGGGACGGGTGAGGGTAAGGCTTCGGGTAAGGGTTAGGGTTAGGGTTAGGGTTAGGGTTAGGGGACGGGGACGGAGACGATTTAGGGTACAGGTTAGGGTACGACAACGGTTTAGGGTGAGAGAACGTGTTAGGGTACGTGTTAGTGTTAGCGTACGGGTTAGGATTAGGGGACGGTTGAGGGTAAGGCTTCGGGTAAGGGTTAGGGTTAGGGTTAGGGTTAGGGTTAGGGTTAGGGTTAGGGGACAGGGACGGTTTAGGGTACAGGTTAAGGTACGACAACGGTTTAGGGTGAGCGTACGTGTTAGGGTACGGGTTAGTGTTAGCTTTCGGGTTACGATTAGGGGACGGGTGAGTGTAAGGCTTCGGGTAAGGGTTAGGGTTAGGGTTAGGGGACGGGGACGGGGACGGTTTAGGGTACAGGTTAGTGTACGACAACAGTTTAGGGTGAGCTTACGTGTTAGGGTACGGGTTAGTGTTAGCGTACGGGTTAGGATTAGGGGACGGGTGAGGGTAAGGCTTCGGGTAAGGGTTAGGTTTAGGGTTAGGGTTAGGGTTAGGGTTAGAGGACGGGGACGGTTTAGGGTACAGGTTAGGGTACGACAACGGTTTAGGGTGAGCGTACGTGTTAGGGTACGGGTTAGTGTTAGCGTACGGGTTAGGATTAGGGGACGGGTGAGGGTAAGGCTTCGGGTAAGGGTTAGGGTTAGGGTTAGGGTTAGGGTTAGGGGACGGGGACAGTTTAGGGTACAGGCTAGTGTACGACAACGGTTTAGGGTGAGCGTACGTGTTAGGGTACGGGTTAGTGTTGGCGTACGGGTTAGGATTAGGGGACGGGTGAGGGTAAGGCTTCGGGTAAGCGTTAGGGTTAGGGTTAGGGTTAGGGTTAGGGTTAGGGTTAGGGGACGGGGACGGTTTAGGGTACAGGTTAGGGTACGACAACGGTTTAGGGTGAGCGTACGTGTTAGGGTACGGTTTAGTGTTAGCGTACGGTTTAGGATTAGGGGACGGGTGAGGGTAAGGCTCCGGGTAAGGGTTAGGGTTAGGGTTAGGGTTAGGGGACGGGGACCGTTTCGGGTACAAGTTAGGGTACCACAACGATTTAGGGTGAAGGTACGTGTTAGGGTACGGGTTAGTGTTAGCGTACGGGTTAGGATTAGGGGCCGGGTGAGGGTAAGGCTTCGAGTAAGGGTTACGGTTAGGGTTAGTGTTAAGGTTAGGGGACGGGGACGGTTTAGGGTACAGGTTGGGGTACGACAACGGTTTAGGAAGAGCGTACGTGTTAGGGTACGGGTTAGTGTTAGCGTACGGGTTAGGATTAGGGGACGGGTGAGGGTAAGGCTTCGGGTAAGAGTTAGGGTTAGGGTTAGGGTTAGGGTTAGGGGACGGGGACAGGGACGGCTTAGGGTACAGGTTAGAGTACGACAACGGTTTACAGTGAGCGTACATGTTAGGGTAGGGGTTAGTGTTAGCATACGGTTTAGGATTATGGGACGGGTGAGGGTAAGGCTTCGGGTAAGGGTTAGGGTTAGGGTTAGGGTTAGGGTTAGGGGACGGGGACGGTTTAGGGTACAGGTTAGGGTACGACAACGGTTTAAGGTGAGCGTACGTGTTAGGGTACGGGTTAGTGTTAGCATACGGGTTAGGATTAGGGGACGGGTGACGGTAAGGCTTCGGGTAAGGGTTAGGGTTAGGGTTAGGGTTAGGGTTAGGGGACGGGCACGGGCACCGTTTAGGGTACAGGTTAGGGTATGACAACGGTTTAGGGTGAGCGTACGTGTTAGGGTACGGGTTAGTGTTAGCGTACGGGTTAGGATTAGGGGACGGCTGTGGGTAAGGCTTCGGGTAAGGGTTAGGGTTAGGGTTAGGGTTAGGGTAAGGGGACGGGAACGGTTTAGGGTACAGGTTAGGGTACGACAACGATTTAGGGTGAGCGTACGTTTTAGGGTACGGGTTAGTGTTAGCGTACGGGTGAGGATTAGGGGACGGGTGAGTGTAAGGCTTCGAGTAAGGGTTAGGGTTAGGGTTAGGGTTAGGGGACGGGGACGGTTTACGGTATAGTTTAGGGTACGACAACGATTTAGGGTGAGCGTACGTGTTAGGGTACGGGTTAGTGTTAGCGTACGTGTTAGGATTAGGGGACGGGTGAGTGTAAGGCTTCGGGTAAGGATTAGGGTTAGGGTTAGGGTTAGGGGACGGGGACGGTTTAGGGTACAGGTTAGGGTACGAAAACGGTTTAGGGTGAGCGTACGTGTTAGGGTACGGTTTAGTGTTAGCATACGGGTTAGGATTAGGGGACGGGTGAGGGTAGGGCTTCAGGTAAGGGTTAGGGTTAGGGTTAGGCTTAGGGTTAGGGGACGGGGACTGTTTAGGGTACAGGTTAGGGTACGACAACGGTTTAGGGTGAGCGTACGTGTTAGGGTACGGGTTAGTGTTAGCGTACGGGTTAGGATTAGGGGACGGGTGAGGGTAAGGCTTCGGGTAAGGGTTAGGGTTAGGGTTAGGGTTAGGGTTAGGGTTAGGGTACGGGGACGGTTTAGGGTACAGGTTAGGGTACGACAACGGTTTAGGGTGAGCGTACGTGTTAGGGTACGGTTTAGTGATAGCGTACGTGTTAGGATTAGGGGACCGGTGAGTAAAAGGCTTCGGGTAAGGGTTAGGGTTAGGGGTACGGTTAGGGTTAGGGTTAGGGGACGGGGACGGTTTAGGGTACAGGTGAGTGTATGACAACAGTTTAGGGTGAGCGTACGTGTTAGGGTACGGGTTAGTGTTAGCGTACGGGTTAGGATTAGGGTACGGGTGAGGGTAAGGCTTCGGGTAAGGGTTAGGGATAGGGTTAGGGTTAGGGTTAGGGTTAGGGGACGGGGACAGTTTAGGGTACAGGTTACGGTACGACAATGGTTTAGGGTGAGCGTATGTGTTAGGGTACGGGTTAGTGTTAGCGTACGGTTTAGGATTAGGGGACGGGTGAGGTTCAGGCTTCGGGTAAGGGTTAGGGTTAGGGTTAGAGTTAGGGTTAGGGTTAGGGTTAGGGGACGGAGACGGTTTAGGGTACAGATTAGGGTCCGACAACGGCTTAGGGTGAGCGTACGTGTTACGGTACGGGTTAGTGTTAGCGTACGGGTTAGGATTAGGTGACGGGTGAGGGTAAGACTTCGGGTAAGGTTTAGGGTTAGGGTTAGGGTTAGGGTTAGGGTTAGGGGACGGGGCAGTTACGATTTAGGGTACAGGTTAGGGTACAACCACTGTTTAGGGTGAGCGTACGTGTTAGGGTACGGGTTAGTGTTAGCGTACGGGTTAGGATTAGGGGACGGGTGAGGGTAAGGCTTCAGGTAAGGGTTAGGGTTAGGGTTAGGGTTAGGGGACGGGGACGGGGACGGTTTAGGGTACAGGTTAGGGTACGACAACGGTTTAGGGTGAGCGTACGTTTTAGGGTACGGGTTAGTGTTAGCGTACGGGTTAGGATTAGAAGACGGAAGAGGGTAAGGCTTCGGGTAAGGGTTAGGGTTAGGGTTAGGGTTAGGGTTAGGGTTAGGGGACGGTGACGGTTTAGGGTACAGGTTAGTGTACGACAAAGATTTAGGGTGAGCGTACGTGTTAGGGTATGGATTAGTGTTAGCGTACGGGTTAGGATTAGGGGACGGGTGAGTGTAAGGCTTCGGGTAAGGGTTAGGGTTAGGGTTAGGGTTAGGGTTAGGGTACGGGGACGGTTTAGGGTACAGGTTAGGGTACGACAACGGTTTAGGGTGAGCGTACGTGTTAGGGTACGGTTTAGTGATAGCGTACGTGTTAGGATTAGGGGACGGGTGAGTAAAAGGCTTCGGGTAAGGGTTAGGGTTAGGGGTACGGTTAGGGTTAGGGTTAGGGGACGGGGACGGTTTAGGGTACAGGTGAGTGTACGACAACAGTTTAGGGTGAGCGTACGTGTTAGGGTACGGGTTAGTGTTAGCGTACGGGTTAGGATTAGGGGATGGGTGAGGGTAACACTTCGGGTAAGGTTTAGGGTTAGGGTTAGGGTTAGGGTTAGGGGACGGGGCAGTTACGATTTAGGGTACAGGTTAGGGTACCACCACTGTTTAGGGTGAGCGTACGTGTTAGGGTACGGGTTAGTGTTAGCGTACGGGTTAGGATTAGGGGACGGGTGAGGGTAAGGCTTCGGGTAAGTGTTAGGGTTAGGGTTAGGGTTAGGGTTAGGGGACGGGGACGGAGACGATTTAGGGTACAGGTTAGGATACGACAACGGTTTAGGGTGAGAGAACGTGTTAGGGTACGTGTTAGTGTTAGCGTACGGGTTAGGATTAGGGGACGGTTGAGGGTAAGGCTTCGGGTAAGGGTTAGTGTTAGGGTTAGGGTTAGGGTTAGGGTTAGGGGACGGGGACGGTTTAGGGTACAGGTTAAGGTACGACAACGGTTTAGGGTGAGCGTACGTGTTAGGGTACGGGTTAGTGTTAGCTTTCGGGTTACGATTAGGGGACGGGTGAGTGTAAGGCTTCGGGTAAGGGTTAGGGTTAGGGTTAGGGGACGGGGACGGGGACGGTTTAGGGTACAGCTTAGGGTAAGACAACGGTTTAGGGTGAGCGTACGTTTTAGGGTACGGGTTAGTGTTAGCGTACGGGTTAGGATTAGGGGACGGGTGAGGGTAAGGCTTCGGGTAAGGGTTAGGGTTAGGGTTAGGGTTACGGTTAGGCTTAGGGGACGGGGACGGGGACGGTTTAGGGAACAGGTTAGGGTACGACAATGATTTAGGGTGAGCGTACGTGTTAGGGTACGGGTTAGTGTTAGCGTACGGGTTAGGATTAGGGGAAGGGTGAGGGTAAGGCTTCGGGTAGGGTTAGGGTTAGGGTTAGGGTTAGGGTTAGGGTTAGGGGACGGGGAAGTTTTAGGGAACAGGTTAGGGTACGACAATGATTTAGGGTGAGCGTACGTGTTAGGGTACGTGTTAGTATTAGCGTACGGGTTAGGATTAGGGGACGGGTGAGGGTAAGGCTTCGGGTAAGGGTTAGGGTTAGGGTTAGGGTTAGGGTTAGGGTTAGGGGACGGGGACGGTTTAGGGTACAGGTTAGGGTACAACAACGGTTTAGGGTGAGCGTACGTGTTAGGGTACGGGTTAGGATTAGGGGACGGGTGAGGGTAAGGCTTCGGGTAAGGGTTAGGGTTAGGGTTAGGGTTAGGGTTAGGGTTAGGGGACGGGGACGTTTTAGGGTACAGGTTAGGGTACGACAACGGTTTAGGGGAGCGTACGTGTTAGGGTACGGGTTAGTGTTAGCGTACGGTTAGGATTAGCGGATGGGTGAGGGTAAGGCTTCAGGAAAGGGTTAGGGTTAGGTTTAGGGTTAGGGTTAGGGGACGGGGACGGTTTAGGGTACAGGTTAGGGTACGACAACGGTTTAGGGTGAGCGTACGTGTTAGGGTACGGGTTAGTGTTAGCGTACGGGTTAGGATTAGGGGACGGGTGAGGGTAAGGCTTCGGGTAAGTGTTAGGGTTAGGGTTAGGGTTAGGGTTAGGGCACGGGGACGGTTTAGGGTACAGGTTAGGGTACGACAACGGTTTAGGGTGAGCGTACGTGTTAGCGTACGGGTTAGTGTTAGCGTACGGGTTAGGATAAGGGGACACGTGAGGGTAAGGCTTCGGGTAAGGGTTAGGTTTAGGGTTAGGGTTAGGGTTAGTGGACGGGGACGGTTTAGGTTACAGGTTAGGGTACGACAACGGTTTAGGGTGAGCGTACGTGTTAGGGTACGTTTTAGTGTTAGCGTACGGGTTAGGATTAGGGGACGGGTGAGGTTATGGCTTCGGGTAAGGGTTAGGGTTAGGGTTAGGGTTAGGGTTAGGGTACGGGGACGGTTTAGCGTACAGGTTAGGGTACGACAACGGTTTAGAGTGACCGTACGTGTTAGGGTACGGGTTAGTGTTAGCGTACGGTTTAGGATTAGGAGACGGGTGAGGGTAAGGCTTCGGGTAAGGGTTAGGGTTAGGGTTAGGGTTAGGGTTAGGCGACGGGGACGGTTTAGGGTACAAGTTAGGGTACGACAACGGTTTAGGGTGAGCGTACGTGTTAGGGTACGGGTTAGTGTTCACGTACAGGTTAGGATTGGGGACGGCTGTGGGTAAGGCTTCGGGTAAGGTTTAGGGTTAGGGTTAGGGTTAGGGTAAGGTTAGGGGACGGGGACGGTTTAGTGTCCAGGTTAGGGTACGACAATGGTTTAAGGTGATCGTATGTGTTAGGGTACGGGTTAGTGTTAGCGTACGGTTTAGGATTAGGGGACGGGTGAGCGTAAGGCTTCGGGTAAGGGTTAGGGTTAGGGTTAGGGTTAGGGGACGGGGACGGTTTAGGGAACAGGTTAGTGTACGACAATGGTTTAGCGTGAGCGTACGTGCTAGGGTACGGGTTAGTGTTGGCGTACGGGTTAGGATTAGAGGACGGGTGAGGGCAAGGCTTCGGGTAAGGGTTAGGGTTAGGGTTAGGGGACGGGGACGGGGACGGGAACGGTTTAGGGTACAGGTTAGGGTACTACAACGGTTTAGGGTGACCTTACGTGTTAGGGTACGTGTTAGTGTTAGCGTACGGGTTAGGATTAGGGGACGGATGAGGGTAAGGCTTCGGGTAAGGCTTAGGGTTAGGGTTAGGGTTAGGGTTAGAGTTAGGGGACGGGGACGGTTTAGGGTACAAGTTAGGGTACGACAACTGTTTAGGGTGAGCGTACGTGTTAGGGTACGGGTTAGTGTTAGCGTACGGGTTAGGATTAGGGGACGGGTGAGGGTAAGGCTTCGGGTAAGGGTTAGGGTTAGGGTTAGGTTTAGGGTAAGGGTTAGGGGACGGGGACGGTTTAGGGTACAGGTTAGGGTACGACAACGGTTTAGGGTGAGCGTACGTGTTAGGGTACGGGTTAGTGTTAGCGCACGGGTTAGGATTAGGGGACGGGTGAGGGTAAGGCTTCGGGTAAGGGTTAGGGTTAGGGTTAGGGTTAGGGGATGGGGATGGGGACGCTTTAGGGTACAGGTTAGGGTACGACAACGGTTTAGGATGAGCGTACGTGTTAGGGTACGGGTTAGTGTTAGCGTACGGGTTAGTATTAGGGTACGGTTGAGGGTAAGGCTTCGGGTAAGTGTTATGGTTAGGGTTAGGGTTAGGGTTAGGGTTAGGGGACGGGGACGGTTTAGGGTAGAGTTTAGGGTACGACAACGGTTTAGGGTGAGTGTACGTGTTAGGGTACGGGTTAGTGTTAGCGTACGGGTTAGGATTAGGGGACGGGTGAGGGTAAGGCTTCGGGTAAGGGTTAGGGTTAGGGTTAGGGTTAGGATTAGGGTTAGGGGACGGGGACGGTTTAGGGTGCAGGTTAGTGTACGACAACGGTTTAGGGTGAGCGTACGTGTTAGGGTATGGGTTAGTGTTAGCGTACGGGTTAGGATTAAGGGAAGGGTGAGGGTAAGGCTTCGGGTAAGGGTTAGGTTTAGGGTTAGGGTTAGGGTTAGGGGACGGGGACGGGGACGGTTTAGGGTACAGGTTAGGGTACGACAACGGTTTAGGGTGAGCGTACGTGTTAGGGTACGGGTTAGTGTTAGCGTACGGGTTAGGATTAGGGGACGGGTGAGGGTAAGGCTTCGGGTAACGGTTAGGGTTAGGGTTCGGGTTAGGGTTAGGGTTAGGGGACGGGGACGGTTTAGGGTACAGGTACGTGTACGACAACGGTTTAGGGTGAGCGTACGTGTTAGGGTATGGGTTAGTGTTAGCGTACGGGTTAGGATTAGGGGACGGATGAGGGTAAGGCTTCGGGTAAGGGTTAGGGTTAGGGTTAGGGTTAGGGTTAGGGGACGGGCACGGGTACGGTTTAGGGTACAGGTTAGTGTACGACAACGGTTTAGAATGAGCGTACGTGTTAGGGTACGGGTTAGTGTTGGCGTACGGGTTAGGATTAGGGGAAGCGTGAGGATAAGGCTTCGGGTAAGGGTTAGGGTTAGGGTTAGGGTTAGGGGACGGGGACGGGGACGGTTTAGGGTACAGGTTAGTGTACGACAACGGTTTAGTGTGAGCTTACGTGTTAGGGTACGGGTTAGTGTTAGCGTACGGGTTAGGATTAGGGGACGGGTGAGGGTAAGGCTTCGGGTAAGGGTTAGGTTTAGGGTTAGGGTTAGGGTTAGGGTTAGAGGACGGGGACGGTTTAGGGTACAGGTTAGGGTACGACAACGGTTTAGGGTGAGCGTACGTGTTAGGGTACGGGTTAGTGTTAGCGTACGGGTTAGGATTAGGGGACGGGTGAGGGTAAGGCTTCGGGTAAGGGTTAGGGTTAGGGTTAGGGGGCGGGGACAGGGACGGTTTAGGGTACAGGTTAGGGTACGACAACGGTTTAGGGTGAGCGTACGTGTTAGGGTACGGGTTAGTGTTAGCGTACGGGTTAGGATTAGGGGACGGGTGAGGGTAAGGCTTCGGGTAAGGTTTAGGGTTAGGGTTAGGGTTAGGGTTAGGGGACGGGGACGGGGACGGTTTAGGGTACAAGTTAGGGTACGACAACGGTTTAGGGTGAGCGTACGTGTTAGGGTATGGGTTAGTGTTAGCGTACGGGTTAGGATTAGGGGACGGGTGAGTGTAAGGCTTCGGGTAAGGATTAGGGTTAGGGTTAGGGTTAGGGTTAGGGTTAGGGGACGGGGAGGGTTTAGGGTACAGGTTAGGGTACGACAACGGTTTAGGGTGAGCGTACGTGTTAGGGTAGGGGTTAGTGTTAGCGTACGGGTTAGGATTAGGGGACGGGTGAGGGTAAGGCTTCGGGTAAGGGTTAGGGTTAGGGTTAGGGTTAGGGGACGGGGACGGGGACGGTTTAGGGTACAGGTTAGGGTACGACAACGGTTTAGGGTGAGCGTACGTGTTAGGGTACGGGTTAGTGTTAGCGTACGTGTTAGGATTAGGGGACGGGTGAGGGTAAGGCTTCGGGTAAGGGTTAGGGTTAGGGTTAGGGTTAGGGTTAGGGTTAGGGGACGAGGACGGTTTAGGGTACAGGTTAGGGTACGACAACTGTTTAGGGTGAGCGTACGTGTTAGGGTACGGGTTAGTGTTAGCGTACGGGTTAGGATTAGGGGACGGGTGAGGGTAAGGCTTCGGGTAAGGGTTAGGGTTAGGGTTAGGGTTAGGGTTAGGGGACGGGGACAGTTTAGGGTACAGGCTAGTGTACGACAACGGTTTAGGGTGAGCGTACGTGTTAGGGTACGGGTTAGTGTTGGCGTACGGGTTAGGATTAGGGGACGGGTGAGGGTAAGGCTTCGGGTAAGCGTTAGGGTTAGGGTTAGGGTTAGGGGTAGGGTTAGGGGACGGGGACGGTTTAGGGTACAGGTTAGGGTACGACAACGGTTTAGGGTGAGCGTACGTGTTAGGGTATGGTTTAGTGTTAGCGTACGGTTTAGGATTAGGGGACGGGTGAGGGTAAGGCTCCGGGTAAGGGTTAGGGTTAGGGTTAGGGGACGGGGACCGTTTAGGGTACAAGTTAGGGTACCACAACGGTTTAGGGTGAAGGTACGTGTTAGGGTACGGGTTAGTGTTAGAGTACGGGTTAGGATTAGGGGCCGGGTGAGGGTAAGGCTTCGAGTAAGGGTTAGGGTTAGGGTTAGGGTTAAGGTTAGGGGACGGGGACAGTTTAGGGTACAGGTTGGGGTACGACAACGGTTTAGGAAGAGCGTACGTGTTAGGGTACGGGTTAGTGTTAGCGTACGGGTTAGGATTAGGGGACGGGTGAGGGTAAGGCTTCGGGTAAGAGTTAGGGTTTGGGTTAGGGTTAGGGTTAGGGGACGGGGACAGGGACGGTTTAGGGTACAGCTTAGAGTACGACAACGGTTTACAGTGAGCGTACATGTTAGGGTAGGGGTTAGTGTTAGCATACGGTTTAGGGTTATGGGACGGGTGAGGGTAAGGCTTCAGGTAAGGGTTAGGGTTAGGGTTAGGGTTAGGGTTAGGGGACGGGGACGGTTTAGGGTACAGGTTAGGGTACGACAACGGTTTAAGGTGAGCGTACGTGTTAGGGTGCGGGTTAGTGTTAGCATACGGGTTAGGATTAGGGGACGGGTGACGGTAAGGCTTCGGGTAAGGGTTAGGGTTAGGGTTATGGTTAGGGTTAGGGGACGGGCACGGGCACGGTTTAGGGTACAGGTTAGGGTATGACAACGGTTTAGGGTGAGCGTACGTGTTAGGGTACGGGTTAGTGTTAGCGTACGGGTTAGGATTAGGGGACGGGTGTGGGTAAGGCTTCGGGTAAGGGTTAGGGTTAGGGTTAGGGTTAGGGTAAGGGGACGGGGACGGTTTAGGGTACAGGTTAGGGTACGACAACGATTTAGGGTGAGCGTACGTTTTAGGGTACGGGTTAGTGTTAGCGTACGGGTGAGGATTAGGGGACGGGTGAGTGTAAGGCTTCGAGTAAGGGTTAGGGTTAGGGTTAGGGTTAGATGACGGGGACGGTTTACGGTATAGTTTAGGGTACGACAACGATTTAGGGTGAGCGTACGTGTTAGGGTACGGGTTAGTGTTAGCGTACGTGTTAGGATTAGGGGACGGGTGAGGGTACGGCTTCGGGTAAGGATTAGGGTTAGGGTTAGGGTTAGGGGACGGGGACGGTTTAGGGTACAGGTTAGGGTACGAAAACGGTTTAGGGTGAGCGTACGTTTTAGGGTACGGTTTAGTGTTAGCGTACGGGTTAGGATTAGGGGACGGGTGAGGGTAGGGCTTCAGGTAAGGGTTAGGGTTAGGGTTAGGCTTAGGGTTAGGGTTAGGGTTAGGGTTAGGGTTAGGGTTAGGGGACGGTGACGGTTTAGGGTACAGGTTAGTGTACGACAAAGATTTAGGGTGAGCGTACGTGTTAGGGTATGGATTAGTGTTAGCGTACGGGTTAGGATTAGGGGACGGGTGAGTGTAAGGCTTCGGGTAAGGGTTAGGGTTACGGTTAGGGTTTGGGTTAGGGTTAGGGTACGGGGACGGTTTAGGGTACAGGTTAGGGTACGACAACGGTTTAGGGTGAGCGTACGTGTTAGGGTACGGTTTAGTGATAGCGTACGTGTTAGGATTAGGGGACGGGTGAGTAAAAGGCTTCGGGTAAGGTTTAGGGTTAGGGGTACGGTTAGGGTTAGGGTTAGGGGACGGGGACGGTTTAGGGTACAGGTGAGTGTACGACAACAGTTTAGGGTGAGTGTACGTGTTAGGGTACGGGTTAGTGTTAGCGTACGGGTTAGGATTAGGGTACGGGAGAGGGTAAGGCTTCGGGTAAGGGTTAGGGATAGGGTTAGGGTTAGGGTTAGGGTTAGGGGACGGGGACAGTTTAGGGTACAGGTTAGGGTACGACAATGGTTTAGGGTGAGCGTATGTGTTAGGGTACGGGTTAGTGTTAGCGTACGGTTTAGGATTAGGGGACGGGTGAGGTTCAGGCTTCGGGTAAGGGTTAGGGTTAGGGTTAGAGTTAGGGTTAGGGTTAGGGTTAGGGGACGGAGACGGTTTAGGGTACAGATTAGGGTCCGACAACGGCTTAGGGTGAGCGTACGTGTTACGGTACGGGTTAGTGTTAGCGTACGGGTTAGGATTAGGGGACGGGTGAGGGTAAGACTTCGGGTAAGGTTTAGGGTTAGGGTTAGGGTTAGGGTTAGGGTTAGGGTTAGGGTTAGGGGACGGGGACGGAGACGATTTAGGGTACAGGTTAGGGTACGACAACGGTTTAGGGTGAGAGAACGTGTTAGGGTACGTGTTAGTGTTAGCGTACGGGTTAGGATTAGGGGACGGTTGAGGGTAAGGCTTCGGGTAAGGGTTAGGGTTAGGGTTAGGGTTAGGGTTAGGGTTAGGGGACGGGGACGGTTTAGGGTACAGGTTAAGGTACGACAACGGTTTAGGGTGAGCGTACGTGTTAGGGTACGGGTTAGTGTTAGCTTTCGGTTTACGATTAGGGCACGGGTGAGTGTAAGGCTTCGGGTAAGGGTTAGGGTTAGGGTTAGGGGACGGGGACGGGGACGGTTTAGGGTACAGGTTAGGGTAAGACAACGGTTTAGGGTGAGCGTACGTGTTAGGGTACGGGTTAGTGTTAGCGTACGGGTTAGGATTAGGGGACGGGTGAGGGTAAGGCTTCGGGTAAGGGTTAGGGTTAGGGTTAGGGTTAGGGTTAGGCTTAGGGGACGGGGACGGGGACGGTTTAGGGAACAGGTTAGGGTACGACAATGATTTAGGGTGAGCGTACGTGTTAGGGTACGGGTTAGTGTTAGCGTACGTGTTAGGATTAGGGGACGGGTGAGGGGACGGCTTCGGGTAAGGATTAGGGTTAGGGTTAGGGTTAGGGGACGGGGACGGTTTAGGGTACAGGTTAGGGTACGAAAACGGTTTAGGGTGAGCGTACGTTTTAGGGTACGTGTTAGTGTTAGCGTACGGGTTAGGATTAGGGGACGGGTGAGGGTAGGGCTTCAGGTAAGGGTTAGGGTTAGGGTTAGGCTTAGGGTTAGGGGACGGGGACTGTTTAGGGTACAGGTTAGGTTACGACAACGGTTTATGGTGAGCGTACGTGTTAGGGTACGGGTTAGTGTTAGCGTACGGGTTAGGATTAGGGGACGGGTGAGGGTAAGGCTTCACGTAAGGGTTAGGGTTAGGGTTAGGGTTAGGGGACGGGGACGGGGACGGTTTAGGGTACAGGTTAGGGTACGACAACGGTTTAGGGTGAGCGTACGTTTTAGGGTACGGGTTAGTGTTAGCGTACGGGTTAGGATTAGGAGACGGGTGAGGCTAAGGCTTCGGGTAAGGGTTAGGGTTAGGGTTAGGGTTAGGGGACGGTGACGGTTTAGGGTACAGGTTAGTGTACGACAAAGATTTAGGGTGAGCGTACGTGTTAGGGTATGGATTAGTGTTAGCGTACGGGTTAGGATTAGGGGACGGGTGAGTGTAAGGCTTCGGGTAAGGGTTAGGGTTAGGGTTAGGGTTAGGGTTAGGGTTAGGGTACGGGGACGGTTTAGGGTACAGCTTAGGGTAAGACAACGGTTTAGGGTGAGCGTACGTTTTAGGGTACGGGTTAGTGTTAGCGTACGGGTTAGGATTAGGGGACGGGTGAGGGTAAGGCTTCGGGTAAGGGTTAGGGTTAGGGTTAGGGTTACGGTTAGGCTTAGGGGACGGGGACGGGGACGGTTTAGGGAACAGGTTAGGGTACGACAATGATTTAGGGTGAGCGTACGTGTTAGGGTACGGGTTAGTGTTAGCGTACGGGTTAGGATTAGGGGAAGGGTGAGGGTAAGGCTTCGGGTAGGGTTAGGGTTAGGGTTAGGGTTAGGGTTAGGGTTAGGGGACGGGGAAGTTTTAGGGAACAGGTTAGGGTACGACAATGATTTAGGGTGAGCGTACGTGTTAGGGTACGTGTTAGTATTAGCGTACGGGTTAGGATTAGGGGACGGGTGAGGGTAAGGCTTCGGGTAAGGGTTAGGGTTAGGGTTAGGGTTAGGGTTAGGGTTAGGGGACGGGGACGGTTTAGGGTACAGGTTAGGGTACAACAACGGTTTAGGGTGAGCGTACGTGTTAGGGTACGGGTTAGGATTAGGGGACGGGTGAGGGTAAGGCTTCGGGTAAGGGTTAGGGTTAGGGTTAGGGTTAGGGTTAGGGTTAGGGGACGGGGACGTTTTAGGGTACAGGTTAGGGTACGACAACGGTTTAGGGGAGCGTACGTGTTAGGGTACGGGTTAGTGTTAGCGTACGGTTAGGATTAGCGGATGGGTGAGGGTAAGGCTTCAGGAAAGGGTTAGGGTTAGGTTTAGGGTTAGGGTTAGGGGACGGGGACGGTTTAGGGTACAGGTTAGGGTACGACAACGGTTTAGGGTGAGCGTACGTGTTAGGGTACGGGTTAGTGTTAGCGTACGGGTTAGGATTAGGGGACGGGTGAGGGTAAGGCTTCGGGTAAGTGTTAGGGTTAGGGTTAGGGTTAGGGTTAGGGCACGGGGACGGTTTAGGGTACAGGTTAGGGTACGACAACGGTTTAGGGTGAGCGTACGTGTTAGCGTACGGGTTAGTGTTAGCGTACGGGTTAGGATAAGGGGACACGTGAGGGTAAGGCTTCGGGTAAGGGTTAGGTTTAGGGTTAGGGTTAGGGTTAGTGGACGGGGACGGTTTAGGTTACAGGTTAGGGTACGACAACGGTTTAGGGTGAGCGTACGTGTTAGGGTACGTTTTAGTGTTAGCGTACGGGTTAGGATTAGGGGACGGGTGAGGTTAAGGCTTCGGGTAAGGGTTAGGGTTAGGGTTAGGGTTAGGGTTAGGGTACGGGGACGGTTTAGCGTACAGGTTAGGGTACGACAACGGTTTAGAGTGACCGTACGTGTTAGGGTACGGGTTAGTGTTAGCGTACGGTTTAGGATTAGGAGACGGGTGAGGGTAAGGCTTCGGGTAAGGGTTAGGGTTAGGGTTAGGGTTAGGGTTAGGCGACGGGGACGGTTTAGGGTACAAGTTAGGGTACGACAACGGTTTAGGGTGAGCGTACGTGTTAGGGTACGGGTTAGTGTTCGCGTACAGGTTAGGATTGGGGACGGCTGTGGGTAAGGCTTCGGGTAAGTTTTAGGGTTAGGGTTAGGGTTAGGGTAAGGTTAGGGGACGGGGACGGTTTAGTGTCCAGGTTAGGGTACGACAATGGTTTAAGGTGATCGTATGTGTTAGGGTACGGGTTAGTGTTAGCGTACGGTTTAGGATTAGGGGACGGGTGAGCGTAAGGCTTCGGGTAAGGGTTAGGGTTAGGGTTAGGGTTAGGGGACGGGGACGGTTTAGGGAACAGGTTAGTGTACGACAATGGTTTAGCGTGAGCGTACGTGCTAGGGTACGGGTTAGTGTTGGCGTACGGGTTAGGATTAGAGGACGGGTGAGGGCAAGGCTTCGGGTAAGGGTTAGGGTTAGGGTTAGGGGACGGGGACGGGGACGGGAACGGTTTAGGGTACAGGTTAGGGTACTACAACGGTTTAGGGTGACCTTACGTGTTAGGGTACGTGTTAGTGTTAGCGTACGGGTTAGGATTAGGGGACGGATGAGGGTAAGGCTTCGGGTAAGGCTTAGGGTTAGGGTTAGGGTTAGGGTTAGAGTTAGGGGACGGGGACGGTTTAGGGTACAAGTTAGGGTACGACAACTGTTTAGGGTGAGCGTACGTGTTAGGGTACGGGTTAGTGTTAGCGTACGGGTTAGGATTAGGGGACGGGTGAGGGTAAGGCTTCGGGTAAGGGTTAGGGTTAGGGTTAGGTTTAGGGTAAGGGTTAGGGGACGGGGACGGTTTAGGGTACAGGTTAGGGTACGACAACGGTTTAGGGTGAGCGTACGTGTTAGGGTACGGGTTAGTGTTAGCGCACGGGTTAGGATTAGGGGACGGGTGAGGGTAAGGCTTCGGGTAAGGGTTAGGGTTAGGGTTAGGGTTAGGGGATGGGGATGGGGACGCTTTAGGGTACAGGTTAGGGTACGACAACGGTTTAGGATGAGCGTACGTGTTAGGGTACGGGTTAGTGTTAGCGTACGGGTTAGTATTAGGGTACGGTTGAGGGTAAGGCTTCGGGTAAGTGTTAGGGTTAGGGTTAGGGTTAGGGTTAGGGTTAGGGGACGGGGACGGTTTAGGGTAGAGTTTAGGGTACGACAACGGTTTAGGGTGAGTGTACGTGTTAGGGTACGGGTTAGTGTTAGCGTACGGGTTAGGATTAGGGGACGGGTGAGGGTAAGGCTTCGGGTAAGGGTTAGGGTTAGGGTTAGGGTTAGGATTAGGGTTAGGGGACGGGGACGGTTTAGGGTGCAGGTTAGTGTACGACAACGGTTTAGGGTGAGCGTACGTGTTAGGGTATGGGTTAGTGTTAGCGTACGGGTTAGGATTAAGGGAAGGGTGAGGGTAAGGCTTCGGGTAAGGGTTAGGTTTAGGGTTAGGGTTAGGGTTAGGGGACGGGGACGGGGACGGTTTAGGGTACAGGTTAGTGTACGACAACGGTTTAGGGTGAGCGTACGTGTTAGGGTACGGGTTAGTGTTAGCGTACGGGTTAGGATTAGGGGACGGGTGAGGGTAAGGCTTCGGGTAACGGTTAGGGTTAGGGTTCGGGTTAGGGTTAGGGTTAGGGGACGGGGACGGTTTAGGGTACAGGTACGTGTACGACAACGGTTTAGGGTGAGCGTACGTGTTAGGGTATGGGTTAGTGTTAGCGTACGGGTTAGGATTAGGGGACGGATGAGGGTAAGGCTTCGGGTAAGGGTTAGGGTTAGGGTTAGGGTTAGGGTTAGGGGACGGGCACGGGTACGGTTTAGGGTACAGGTTAGTGTACGACAACGGTTTAGAATGAGCGTACGTGTTAGGGTACGGGTTAGTGTTGGCGTACGGGTTAGGATTAGGGGACGCGTGAGGATAAGGCTTCGGGTAAGGGTTAGGGTTAGGGTTAGGGTTAGGGGACGGGGACGGGGACGGTTTAGGGTACAGGTTAGTGTACGACAACGGTTTAGTGTGAGCTTACGTGTTAGGGTACGGGTTAGTGTTAGCGTACGGGTTAGGATTAGGGGACGGGTGAGGGTAAGGCTTCGGGTAAGGGTTAGGTTGAGGGTTAGGGTTAGGGTTAGGGTTAGAGGACGGGGACGGTTTAGGGTACAGGTTAGGGTACGACAACGGTTTAGGGTGAGCGTACGTGTTAGGGTACGGGTTAGGATTAGGGGACGGGTGAGGGTAAGGCTTCGGGTAAGGGTTAGGGTTAGGGTTAGGGTTAGGGTTAGGGTTAGGGGACGGGGACGTTTTAGGGTACAGGTTAGGGTACGACAACGGTTTAGGGGAGCGTACGTGTTAGGGTACGGGTTAGTGTTAGCGTACGGGTTAGGATTAGGGGACGGGTGAGGGTAAGGCTTCGGGTAAGGTTTAGGGTTAGGGTTAGGGTTAGGGTTAGGGGACGGGGACGGGGACGGTTTAGGGTACAGGTTAGGGTACGACAACGGTTTAGGGTGAGCGTACGTGTTAGGGTAGGGGTTAGTGTTAGCGTACGGGTTAGGATTAGGGGACGGGTGAGGGTAAGGCTTCGGGTAAGGGTTAGGGTTAGGGTTAGGGTTAGGGGACGGGGACGGGGACGGTTTAGGGTACAGGTTAGGGTACGACAACGGTTTAGGGTGAGCGTACGTGTTAGGGTACGGGTTAGTGTTAGCGTACGTGTTAGGATTAGGGGACGGGTGAGGGTAAGGCTTCGGGTAAGGGTTAGGGTTAGGGTTAGGGTTAGGGTTAGGGTTAGGGGACGAGGACGGTTTAGGGTACAGGTTAGGGTACGACAACTGTTTAGGGTGAGCGTACGTGTTAGGGTACGGGTTAGTGTTAGCGTACGGGTTAGGATTAGGGGACGGGTGAGGGTAAGGCTTCGGGTAAGGGTTAGGGTTAGGGTTAGGGTTAGGGTTAGGGGACGGGGACAGTTTAGGGTACAGGCTAGTGTACGACAACGGTTTAGGGTGAGCGTACGTGTTAGGGTAAGGGTTAGTGTTGGCGTACGGGTTAGGATTAGGGGACGGGTGAGGGTAAGGCTTCGGGTAAGCGTTAGGGTTAGGGTTAGGGTTAGGGGTAGGGTTAGGGGACGGGGACGGTTTAGGGTACAGGTTAGGGTACGACAACGGTTTAGGGTGAGCGTACGTGTTAGGGTATGGTTTAGTGTTAGCGTACGGTTTAGGATTAGGGGACGGGTGAGGGTAAGGCTCCGGGTAAGGGTTAGGGTTAGGGTTAGGGGACGGGGACCGTTTAGGGTACAAGTTAGGGTACCACAACGGTTTAGGGTGAAGGTACGTGTTAGGGTACGGGTTAGTGTTAGAGTACGGGTTAGGATTAGGGGCCGGGTGAGGGTAAGGCTTCGAGTAAGGGTTAGGGTTAGGGTTAGGGTTAAGGTTAGGGGACGGGGACGGTTTAGGGTACAGGTTGGGGTACGACAACGGTTTAGGAAGAGCGTACGTGTTAGGGTACGGGTTAGTGTTAGCGTACGGGTTAGGATTAGGGGACGGGTGAGGGTAAGGCTTCGGGTAAGAGTTAGGGTTAGGGTTAGGGTTAGGGTTAGGGGACGGGGACAGGGACGGTTTAGGGTACAGCTTAGAGTACGACAACGGTTTACAGTGAGCGTACATGTTAGGGTAGGGGTTAGTGTTAGCATACGGTTTAGGGTTATGGGACGGGTGAGGGTAAGGCTTCGGGTAAGGGTTAGGGTTAGGGTTAGGGTTAGGGTTAGGGGACGGGGACGGTTTAGGGTACAGGTTAGGGTACGACAACGGTTTAAGGTGAGCGTACGTGTTAGGGTGCGGGTTAGTGTTAGCATACGGGTTAGGATTAGGGGACGGGTGACGGTAAGGCTTCGGGTAAGGGTTAGGGTTAGGGTTATGGTTAGGGTTAGGGGACGGGCACGGGCACGGTTTAGGGTACAGGTTAGGGTATGACAACGGTTTAGGGTGAGCGTACGTGTTAGGGTACGGGTTAGTGTTAGCGTACGGGTTAGGATTAGGGGACGGGTGTGGGTAAGGCTTCGGGTAAGGGTTAGGGTTAGGGTTAGGGTTAGGGTAAGGGGACGGGGACGGTTTAGGGTACAGGTTAGGGTACGACAACGATTTAGGGTGAGCGTACGTGTTAGGGTACGGGTTAGTGTTAGCGTATGGGTGAGGATTAGGGGACGGGTGAGTGTAAGGCTTCGAGTAAGGGTTAGGGTTAGGGTTAGGGTTAGATGACGGGGACGGTTTACGGTATAGTTTAGGGTACGACAACGATTTAGGGTGAGCGTACGTGTTAGGGTACGGGTTAGTGTTAGCGTACGTGTTAGGATTAGGGGACGGGTGAGGGTACGGCTTCGGGTAAGGATTAGGGTTAGGGTTAGGGTTAGGGGACGGGGACGGTTTAGGGTACAGGTTAGGGTACGAAAACGGTTTAGGGTGAGCGTACGTTTTAGGGTACGGTTTAGTGTTAGCGTACGGGTTAGGATTAGGGGACGGGTGAGGGTAGGGCTTCAGGTAAGGGTTAGGGTTAGGGTTAGGCTTAGGGTTAGGGTTAGGGTTAGGGTTAGGGTTAGGGTTAGGGGACGGTGACGGTTTAGGGTACAGGTTAGTGTACGACAAAGATTTAGGGTGAGCGTACGTGTTAGGGTATGGATTAGTGTTAGCGTACGGGTTAGGATTAGGGGACGGGTGAGTGTAAGGCTTCGGGTAAGGGTTAGGGTTACGGTTAGGGTTTGGGTTAGGGTTAGGGTACGGGGACGGTTTAGGGTACAGGTTAGGGTACGACAACGGTTTAGGGTGAGCGTACGTGTTAGGGTACGGTTTAGTGATAGCGTACGTGTTAGGATTAGGGGACGGGTGAGTAAAAGGCTTCGGGTAAGGTTTAGGGTTAGGGGTACGGTTAGGGTTAGGGTTAGGGGACGGGGACGGTTTAGGGTACAGGTGAGTGTACGACAACAGTTTAGGGTGAGTGTACGTGTTAGGGTACGGGTTAGTGTTAGCGTACGGGTTAGGATTAGGGTACGGGAGAGGGTAAGGCTTCGGGTAAGGGTTAGGGATAGGGTTAGGGTTAGGGTTAGGGTTAGGGGACGGGGACAGTTTAGGGTACAGGTTAGGGTACGACAATGGTTTAGGGTGAGCGTATGTGTTAGGGTACGGGTTAGTGTTAGCGTACGGTTTAGGATTAGGGGACGGGTGAGGTTCAGGCTTCGGGTAAGGGTTAGGGTTAGGGTTAGAGTTAGGGTTAGGGTTAGGGTTAGGGGACGGAGACGGTTTAGGGTACAGATTAGGGTCCGACAACGGCTTAGGGTGAGCGTACGTGTTACGGTACGGGTTAGTGTTAGCGTACGGGTTAGGATTAGGGGACGGGTGAGGGTAAGACTTCGGGTAAGGTTTAGGGTTAGGGTTAGGGTTAGGGTTAGGGTTAGGGTTAGGGTTAGGGGACGGGGACGGAGACGATTTAGGGTACAGGTTAGGGTACGACAACGGTTTAGGGTGAGAGAACGTGTTAGGGTACGTGTTAGTGTTAGCGTACGGGTTAGGATTAGGGGACGGTTGAGGGTAAGGCTTCGGGTAAGGGTTAGGGTTAGGGTTAGGGTTAGGGTTAGGGTTAGGGGACGGGGACGGTTTAGGGTACAGGTTAAGGTACGACAACGGTTTAGGGTGAGCGTACGTGTTAGGGTACGGGTTAGTGTTAGCTTTCGGTTTACGATTAGGGCACGGGTGAGTGTAAGGCTTCGGGTAAGGGTTAGGGTTAGGGTTAGGGGACGGGGACGGGGACGGTTTAGGGTACAGGTTAGGGTAAGACAACGGTTTAGGGTGAGCGTACGTGTTAGGGTACGGGTTAGTGTTAGCGTACGGGTTAGGATTAGGGGACGGGTGAGGGTAAGGCTTCGGGTAAGGGTTAGGGTTAGGGTTAGGGTTAGGGTTAGGCTTAGGGGACGGGGACGGGGACGGTTTAGGGAACAGGTTAGGGTACGACAATGATTTAGGGTGAGCGTATGTGTTAGGGTACGGGTTAGTGTTAGCGTACGTGTTAGGATTAGGGGACGGGTGAGGGTACGGCTTCGGGTAAGGATTAGGGTTAGGGTTAGGGTTAGGGGACGGGGACGGTTTAGGGTACAGGTTAGGGTACGAAAACGGTTTAGGGTGAGCGTACGTTTTAGGGTACGTGTTAGTGTTAGCGTACGGGTTAGGATTAGGGGACGGGTGAGGGTAGGGCTTCAGGTAAGGGTTAGGGTTAGGGTTAGGCTTAGGGTTAGGGGACGGGGACTGTTTAGGGTACAGGTTAGGGTACGACAACGGTTTAGGGTGAGCGTACGTGTTAGGGTACGGGTTAGTGTTAGCGTACGGGTTAGGATTAGGGGACGGGTGAGGGTAAGGCTTCACGTAAGGGTTAGGGTTAGGGTTAGGGTTAGGGGACGGGGACGGGGACGGTTTAGGGTACAGGTTAGGGTACGACAACGGTTTAGGGTGAGCGTACGTTTTAGGGTACGGGTTAGTGTTAGCGTACGGGTTAGGATTAGGAGACGGGTGAGGCTAAGGCTTCGGGTAAGGGTTAGGGTTAGGGTTAGGGTTAGGGGACGGTGACGGTTTAGGGTACAGGTTAGTGTACGACAAAGATTTAGGGTGAGCGTACGTGTTAGGGTATGGATTAGTGTTAGCGTACGGGTTAGGATTAGGGGACGGGTGAGTGTAAGGCTTCGGGTAAGGGTTAGGGTTAGGGTTAGGGTTAGGGTTAGGGTTAGGGTACGGGGACGGTTTAGGGTACAGGTTAGGGTACGACAACGGTTTAGGGTGAGCGTACGTGTTAGGGTACGGTTTAGTGATAGCGTACGTGTTAGGATTAGGGGACGGGTGAGTAAAAGGCTTCGGGTAAGGGTTAGGGTTAGGGGTACGGTTAGGGTTAGGGTTAGGGGACGGGGACGGTTTAGGGTACAGGTGAGTGTACGACAACAGTTTAGGGTGAGTGTACGTGTTAGGGTACAGGTTAGTGTTAGCGTACGGGTTAGGATTAGGATACGGGTGAGGGTAAGGCTTCGGGTAAGGGTTAGGGATAGGGTTAGGGTTAGGGTTAGGGTTAGGGGACGGGGACAGTTTAGGGTACAGGTTAGGGTACGACAATGGTTTAGGGTGAGCGTATGTGTTAGGGTACGGGTTAGTGTTAGCGTACGGTTTAGGATTAGGGGACGGGTGAGGTTCAGGCTTCGGGTAAGGGTTAGGGTTAGGGTTAGAGTTAGGGTTAGGGTTAGGGTTAGGGGACGGAGACGGTTTAGGGTACAGATTAGGGTCCGACAACGGCTTAGGGTGAGCGTACGTGTTACGGTACGGGTTAGTGTTAGCGTACGGGTTAGGATTAGGGGACGGGTGAGGGTAAGACTTCGGGTAAGGTTTAGGGTTAGGGTTAGGGTTAGGGTTAGGGTTAGGGGACGGGGCAGTTACGATTTAGGGTACAGGTTAGGGTACAACCACTGTTTAGGGTGAGCGTACGTGTTAGGGTACGGGTTAGTGTTAGCGTACGGGTTAGGATTAGGGGACGGGTGAGGGTAAGGCTTCGGGTAAGGGTTAGGGTTAGGGTTAGGGTTAGGGTTAGGCTTAGGGGACGGGGACGGGGACGGTTTAGGGAACAGGTTAGGGTACGACAATTATTTAGGGTGTGCGTACGTGTTAGGGTACGAGTTAGTGTTAGCGTACGGGTTAGGTTTAGGGGAAGGGTGAGGGTAAGGCTTCGGGTAGGGTTAGGGTTAGGGTTAGGGTTAGGGTTAGGGGACGGGGAAGTTTTAGGGAACAGGTTAGGGTACGACAATGATTTAGGGTGAGCGTACGTGTTAGGGTACGTGTTAGTGTTAGCGTACGGGTTAGGATTAGGGGACGGGTGAGGGTAAGGCTTCGGGTAAGGATTAGGGTTAGGGTTAGGGTTAGGGTTAGGGTTAGGGGACGGGGACGGTTTAGGGTACAGGTTAGGGTACAACAACGGTTTACGGTGAGCGTACGTGTTAGGGTACGGGTTAGGATTAGGGGACGGGTGAGGGTAAGGCTTCGGGTAAGGGTTAGGGTTAGGGTTAGGGTTAGGGTTAGGGTTTGGGGACGGGGACGTTTTAGGGTACAGGTTAGGGTAAGACAACGGTTTAGGGGAGCGTACGTGTTAGGGTACGGGTTAGTGTTAGCGTACGGTTAGGATTAGCGGATGGGTGAGGGTAAGGCTTCAGGAAAGGGTTAGGGTTAGGTTTAGGGTTAGGGTTAGGGGACGGGGACGGTTTAGGGTACAGGTTAGGGTACGACAACGGTTTAGGGTGAGCGTACGTGTTAGGGTACGGGTTAGTGTTAGCGTACGGGTTAGGATTAGGGGACGGGTGAGGGTAAGGCTTCGGGTAAGTGTTAGGGTTAGGGTTAGGGTTAGGGTTAGGGCACGGGGACGGTTTAGGGTACAGGTTAGGGTACGACAACGGTTTAGGGTGAGCGTACGTGTTAGCGTACGGGTTAGTGTTAGCGTACGGGTTAGGATAAGGGGACACGTGAGGGTAAGGCTTCGGGTAAGGGTTAGGTTTAGGGTTAGGGTTAGGGTTAGTGGACGGGGACGGTTTAGGTTACAGGTTAGGGTACGACAACGGTTTAGGGTGAGCGTACGTGTTAGGGTACGTTTTAGTGTTAGCGTACGGGTTAGGATTAGGGGACGGGTGAGGTTAAGGCTTCGGGTAAGGGTTAGGGTTAGGGTTAGGGTTAGGGTTAGGGTACGGGGACGGTTTAGGGTACAGGTTAGGGTACGACAACAGTTTAGAGTGAGCGTACGTGTTAGGGTACGGGTTAGTGTTAGCGTACGGTTTAGGATTAGGAGACGGGTGAGGGTAAGGCTTCGGGTAAGGGTTAGGGTTAGGGTTAGGGTTAGGGTTAGGGGACGGGGACGGTTTAGGGTACAAGTTAGGGTACGACAACGGTTTAGGGTGAGCGTACGTGTTAGGGTACAGGTTAGTGTTAGCGTACGGGTTAGGATTGGGGACGGGTGTGGGTAAGGCTTCGGGTAAGGTTTAGGGTTAGGGTTAGGGTTAGGGTAAGGTTAGGGGACGGGGACGGTTTAGTGTCCAGGTTAGGGTACGACAATGGTTTAAGGTGAGCGTATGTGTTAGGGTACGGGTTAGTGTTAGCGTACGGTTTAGGATTAGGGGACGGGTGAGCGTAAGGCTTCGGGTAAGGGTTAGGGTTAGGGTTAGGGGACGGGGACGGTTTAGGGAACCGGTTAGTGTACGACAATGGTTTAGCGTGAGCGTACGTGCTAGGGTACGGGTTAGTGTTGGCGTACGGGTTAGGATTAGGGGACGGGTGAGGGTAAGGCTTCGGGTAAGGGTTAGGGTTAGGGTTAGGGGACGGGGACGGGGACGGGAACGGTTTAGGGTACAGGTTAGGGTACTACAACGGTTTAGGGTGAGCTTACGTGTTAGGGTACGTGTTAGTGTTAGCGTACGGGTTAGGATTAGGGGACGGATGAGGGTAAGGCTTCGGGTAAGGCTTAGGGTTAGGGTTAGGGTTAGAGTTAGGGGACGGGGACGGTTTAGGGTACAAGTTAGGGTACGACAACTGTTTAGGGTGAGCGTACGTGTTAGGGTATGGGTTAGTGTTAGCGTACGGGTTAGGATTAGGGGACGGGTGAGGGTAAGGCTTCGGGTAAGGGTTAGGGTTAGGGTTAGGTTTAGGGTAAGGGTTAGGGGACGGGGACGGTTTAGGGTACAGGTTAGGGTACGACAACGGTTTAGGGTGAGCGTACGTGTTAGGGTACGGGTTAGTGTTAGCGCACGGGTTAGGATTAGGGGACGGGTGAGGGTAAGGCTTCGGGTAAGGGTTAGGGTTAGGGTTAGGGTTAGGGGATGGGGATGGGGACGCTTTAGGGTACAGGTTAGGGTACGACAACGGTTTAGGATGAGCGTACGTGTTAGGGTACGGGTTAGTGTTAGCGTACGGGTTAGTATTAGGGTACGGTTGAGGGTAAGGCTTCGGGTAAGGGTTAGGGTTAGGGTTAGGGTTAGGGTTAGGGGACGGGGACGGGGACGGTTTAGGGTAGAGTTTAGGGTACGACAACGGTTTAGGGTGAGTGTACGTGTTAGGGTACGGGTTAGTGTTAGCGTACGGGTTAGGATTAGGGGACGGGTGAGGGTAAGGCTTCGGGTAAGGGTTAGGGTTAGGGTTAGGGTTAGGATTAGGGTTAGGGGACGGGGACGGTTTAGGGTGCAGGTTAGTGTACGACAACGGTTTAGGGTGAGCGTACGTGTTAGGGTATGGGTTAGTGTTAGCGTACGGGTTAGGATTAAGGGAAGGGTGAGGGTAAGGCTTCGGTTAAGGGTTAGGTTTAGGGTTAGGGTTAGGGTTAGGGGACGGGGACGGGGACGGTTTAGGGTACAGGTTAGGGTACGACAACGGTTTAGGGTGAGCGTACGTGTTAGGGTACGGGTTAGTGTTAGCGTACGGGTTAGGATTAGGGGACGGGTGAGGGTAAGGCTTCGGGTAAGGGTTAGGGTTAGGGTTAGGGTTAGGGTTAGGGTTAGGGGACGGGGACGGTTTAGGGTACAGGTACGTGTACGACAACGGTTTAGGGTGAGCGTACGTGTTAGGGTATGGGTTAGGGTTAGCGTACGGGTTAGGATTAGGGTACGGGGGAGGGTAAGGCTTCGGGTAAGTGTTAGGATTAGGGTTAGGGTTAGGGTTAGGGGACGGGGACGGGGACGGTTTAGGGTACAGGTTAGGGTACGACAACGGTTTAGGGTGAGCGTACGTGTTAGGGTACGGGTTAGTGTTAGCGTACGGTTTAGGATTAGGGGACGGGTGAGGTTAAGGCTTCGGGTAAGGGTTAGGGTTAGGGTTAGGGTTAGGGTTAGGGGACGGGGACGGTTTAGGGTACAGGTTAGGGTACGACAACGGTTTAGGGTGAGCGTACGTGTTAGGGTACGGGTTAGTGTTAGCGTACGGGTTAGGATTAGGGGACGGGTGAGGGTAAGGCTTCGGGTAAGGGTTAGGGTTAGGGTTAGGGTTAGGGTTAGGGTTAGGGGACGGGGAAGGTTTAGGGTACAGGTTAGGGTACGACAAAGGTTTAGGGTGAGCGTACGTGTTAGGGTACGGGTTAGTGTTAGCGTATGGGTTAGGATTAGGGTACGGGTGAGGGTAAGGCTTCGGGTAAGGGTTAGGGTTAGGGTTAGGGTTAGGGTTAGGGGACGGGGATGGGCACGGTTTAGTGTAAAGTTTAGGGTACGACAACGGTTTAGGGTGAGCGTACGTGTTAGAGTACGGGTTAGTGTTAGCGTACGGGTTAGGATTAGGGGACGGGTGAGTGTAAGGCTTCGGGTTGGGTTAGGGTTAGGTTTAGGGTTAGGGTTAGGAGACGGGGACGGTTTACGGTACAGGTTAGGGTACGACAACGGTTTAGGGTGAGCGTACGTGTTAGGGTACGGGTTATTGTTAGCGTACGGGATAGGATTAGGGGACGGGTGAAGGTAAGGCTTCGGGTAAGGCTTAGCGTTAGGGTTAGGGTTAGGGTTAGAGTTAGGGGACGGGGACGGTTTAGGGTACAAGTTAGGGTACGACAACTGTTTAGGGTGAGCGTACGTGTTAGGGTACGGGTTAGTGTTAGCGTACGGGTTAGGATTAGGGGACGGGTGAAGGTAAGGCTTCGGGTAAGGGTTAGGGTTAGTGTTAGGGTTAGGGTTAGGGTTAGGGGACGGGGACGGTTTAGGGTACAGGTTAGGGTACGCCAACGGTTTAGGGTGAGCGTACGTGTTAGGGTACGGGTTAGTGTTAGCGTACGGGTTAGGATTAGGGGACGGGTGAGGGTAAGGCTTCGGGTAAGGGTTAGGGTTAGGGTTAGGTTTAGGGTAAGGGTTAGGGGACGGGGACGGTTTAGGGTACAGGTTAGGGTACGACAACGGTTTAGGGTGAGCGTACGTGTTAGGGTACGGGATAGTGTTAGCGCACGGGTTAGGATTAGGGGACAGGTGAGGGTAAGGCTTCGGGTAAGGGTTAGGTTTAGGGTTAGGGTTAGGGTTAGGGGATGGGGACGGCGACGCTTTAGGGTACAGGTTAGGGTACGACAACGGTTTAGGGTGAGCTTACGTGTTAGGGTACGGGTTAGTGTTAGAGTACGGGTTAGTATTAGGGGACGGTTGAGGGTAAGGCTTCGGGTAAGGGTTAGGGTTAGGGTTAGGGTTAGGGTTGGGGTTAGGGGACGGGGACGATTTAGGGTACAGGTTAGGGTACGACAACGGTTTAGGGTGAGTGTACGTGTTAGGGTACGGGTTAGTGTTAGCGTACGGGTTAGGATTCGGGGACGGGTGAGGGTAAGGCTTCGGGTAAGGGTTAGGGTTAGGGTTAGGGTTAGGATTAGGGTTAGGGGACGTGGACGGTTTAGGGTGCAGGTTAGAGTACGACAACGGTTTAGGGTGAGCGTACGTGTTAGGGTACGGTTTAGTGTTAGCGTACGGGTTAGGATTAAGGGAAGGGTGAGGGTAAGGCTTCGGGTAAGGGTTAGGTTTAGGGTTAGGGTTAGGGTTAGGGGACGGGGACGGGGACGGTTTAGGGTACAGGTTAGGGTACGACAACGGTTTAGGGTGAGCGTACGTGTTAGGGTACGGGTTAGTGTTAGAGTACGGGTTAGGATTAGGGGACGGGTGAGGGTAAGGCTTCGGGTAAGGGTTAGGGTTAGGGTTAGGGCTGGGTTAGGGTTAGGGGACGGGGACGGTTTAGGGTACAGGTACGTGTACGACAACGGTTTAGGGTGAGCGTACGTGTTAGGGTATGGGTTAGGGTTAGCGTACGGGTTAGGATTAGGGTACGGGTGAGGGGAAGGCTTCGGGTAAGTGTTAGGATTAGGGTTAGGGTTAGGGTTAGGGGACGGGGACGGGGACGGTTTAGGGTACAGGTTAGGGTACGACAACGGTTTAGGGTGAGCGTACGTGTTAGGGTACGGGTTAGTGTTAGCGTACGGCTTAGGATTAGGGGACGGGTGAGGTTAAGGCTTCGGGTAAGGGTTAGGGTTAGGGTTAGGGTTAGGGTTAGGGGACGGAGACGGTTTAGGTTACAGGTTAGGGTACGACAACGGTTTAGGGTGAGCGTACGTGTTAGGGTACGGGTTAGTGTTAGCGTACGGGTTAGGATTAGGGGACGGGTGAGGGTAAGGCTTCGGGTAAGGGTTAGGGTTAGGGTTAGGGTTAGGGTTAGGGTTAGGGGACGGGGACGGGGAAGGTTTAGGGTACAGGTTAGGGTACGACAAAGGTTTAGGGTGAGCGTACGTGTTAGGGTACGGGTTAGTGTTAGCGTACGGGTTAGGATTAGGGTACGGGTGAGGGTAAGGCTTCAGGTAAGGGTTAGGGTTAGGGTTAGGGTTAGGGTTAGGGGACGGGGATGGGCACGGTTTAGTGTAAAGGTTAGGGTACGACAACGGTTTAGGGTGAGCGTACGTGTTAGGGTACGGGTTAGTGTTAGCGTACGGGTTAGGATTAAGGGACGGGTGAGTGTAAGGCTTCGGGTAAGGGTTAGGGTTAGGTTTAGGGTTAGGGTTAGGGGACGGGGACGTTTTAGGGTACAGGTTAGGGTACGACAACGGTTTAGGGTGAGCGTACGTGTTAGGGTACGGGTTATTGTTAGCGTACGGGTTAGGATTAGGGGACGGGTGAGGGTAAGGCTTCGGGTAAGGCTTAGGGTTAGGGTTAGGGTTAGGGTTAGAGTTAGGGGCGGGGACGGTTTAGGGTACAAGTTAGGGTACGACAACTGTTTAGGGTGAGCGTACGTGTTAGGGTACGGGTTAGTGTTAGCGTACGGGTTAGGATTAGGGGACGGGTGAGGGTAAGGCTTCGGGTAAGAGTTAGGGTTAGTGTTATAGTTAGGGTTAGGGTTAGGGGACGGGGACGGTTTAGGGTACAGGTTAGGGTACGCCAAAGGTTTAGGGTGAGCGTACGTGTTAGGGTACGGGTTAGTGTTAGCGTACGGGTTAGGATTAGGGGACGGGTGAGGGTAAGGCTTCGGGTAAGGTTTAGGGTTAGGGTTAGGTTTAGGGTAAGGGTTAGGGGACGGGGACGGTTTAGGGTACAGGTTAGGGTACGACAACGGTTTAGGGTGAGCGTACGTGTTAGGGTACGGGATAGTGTTAGCGCACGGGTTAGGATTAGGGGACAGGTGAGGGTAAGGCTTCGGGTAAGGGTTAGGTTTAGGGTTAGGGTTAGGGTTAGGGGATGGGGACGGGGACGCTTTAGGGTACAGGTTAGGGTACGACAACGGTTTAGGGTGAGCTTACGTGTTAGGGTACGGGTTAGTGTTAGCGTACGGGTTAGTATTAGGGGACGGTTGAGGGTAAGGCTTCGGGTAAGGGTTAGGGTTAGGGTTAGGGTTAGGGTTAGGGTTAGGGGACGGGGACGGTTTAGGGTACAGGTTAGGGTACGACAACGGTTTAGGGTGAGTGTACGTGTTAGGGTACGGGTTAGGGTTAGCGTACGGGTTAGGATTAGGGGACGGGTGAGGGTAAGGCTTCGGGTAAGGGTTAGGGTTAGGGTTAGGGTTAGGATTAGGGTTAGGGGACGGGGACGGTTTAGGGTGCACGTTAGTGTACGACAACGGTTTAGGGTGAGCGTACGTGTTAGGGTACGGGTTAGTGTTAGCGTACGGGTTAGAATTAAGGGAAGGGTGAGGGTAAGGCTTCGGGTAAGGGTTAGGTTTAGGGTTAGGGTTAGGGTTAGGGGACGGGGACGGGGACGGTTTAGGGTACAGGTTAGGGTACGACAACCGTTTAGGGTGAGCGTACGTGTTAGGGTACGGGTTAGTGTTAGAGTACGGGTTAGGATTAGGGCACGGGTGAGGGTAAGGCTTCGGGTAAGGGTTAGGGTTAGGGTTAGGGTTAGGGTTAGGGTTAGGGGACGGGGACGGTTTAGGGTACAGGTACGTGTACGACAACGGTTTAGGGTGAGCGTACGTGTTAGGGTATGGGTTAGGGTTAGCGTACGGGTTACGATTAGGCTACGGGTGAGGGTAAGGCTTCGGGTAAGTGTTAGGATTAGGGTTAGGGTTAGGGTTAGGGGACGGGGACGGGGACGGTTTAGGGTACAGGTTAGGGTACGACAACGGTTTAGGGTGAGCGTACGTGTTAGGGTACGGGTTAGTGTTAGCGTACGGGTTAGGATTAGGGGACGGGTGAGGGTAAGGCTTCGGGTAAGGGTTAGGGTTAGGGTTAGGGTTAGGGTTAGGGTTAGGGTTAGGGGACGGGCACGGTTTAGTGTAAAGGTTAGGGTACGACAACGGTTTAGGGTGAGCGTACGTGTTAGAGTACGGGTTAGTGTTAGCCTACGGGTTAGGATTAAGGGACGGGTGAGTATAAGGCTTCGGGTAAGGGTTAGGGTTAGGTTTAGAGTTAGGGTTAGGGGACGGGGACGGTTTAGGGTACAGGTTAGGGTACGACAACGGTTTAGGGTGAGCGTACGTGTTAGGGTACGGGTTAGTGTTAGCGTACGGGTTAGGATTAGGGGACGGGTGAGGGTAAGGCTTCGGTAAAGGTTTAGGGTTAGGGTTAGGGTTAGGGGACAAGGGCGGTTTAGGGTACAGGTTAGCGTACGACAACGGTTTAGGGTGAGCGTACGTGTTAGGGTACGGGTTAGTGTTAGCGTACGGGTTAGGATTATGGGACGGGTCAGGTTAAGGCTTCGTGTAAGGGTTAGGGTTAGGGTTAGGGTTAGGGTTAGGGGACGGGGACGGTTTAGGGTACAGGTTAGGGTACGACAACGGTTTAGGGTGAGCGTACATGTTTGGGTTCGGGTTAGTGTTAGCGTACGGGTTAGGATTAAGGGACGGGTGAGGGTAAGGCTTCGGGTAAGGGTTAGGTTTAGGGTTAGGGTTAGGGTTAGGGGACGGGGACGGGGACGGTGTAGGGTACAGGTTAGGGTACGACGACGGTTTAGGGTGAGCGTACGTGTTAGGGTACGGGTTAGTGTTAGCGTACGGGTTAGGATTAGGGGACGGGTGAGGGTAAGGCTTCGGGTAAGGGTTAGGGTTAGGGTTAAGTTTAGGGTTAGGGGACGGTGACGGTTTAGGGTACAGGTTAGGGTATGACAACGTTTTAGGGTGAGCGTACGTGTTAGGGTACGGGTTAGTGTTAGCGTACGGGTTAGGATTAGGGGACGGGTGAGGGTAAGGCTTCAGGTAAGGTTTAGGGTTAGGGTTAGGGTTAGGGTTGGGTTAGGGGACAGGGACGCTTTAGGGTACAGGTTAGGGTACGACAACGGTTTAGGGTGAGCGTACGTGTTAGGGTACGGGTTAGTGTTAGCGTACGGTTTAGGATTAGGGGACGGGTGAGAGTAAGGCTTCGGGTAAGGGTTAGGTTTAGGGTTAGAGTTAGGGTTAGTGTTAGGGTTAGGGGACGGGGATGGTTTAGTGTACAGGTTAGGGTACGACAACGGTTTAGGGGCGCGTACGTGTTAGGGTACGGGTTAGTGTTAGCGTACGGGTTAGGATTAGGGGACGGGTGAGGGTAAGGCTTCGGGTAAGGGTTAGGGTTAGGGTTAGGGTTAGGGTTAGGGTTAGGGGACGGGGACGGTTTAGGGTACAGGTTAGGGTACGACAACGGTTTAGGGTGAGCGTACATGTTAGGGTACGGGTTAGGGTTAGCGTACGGGTTAGGATTAGGGGACGGGTGAGGGTAAGGCTTCGGGTAAGGGTTAGGGTTAGGGTTAGGGGACGGGGACGGGGACGGTTTACGGTACAGGTTAGTGTACGTCAACGGTTTAGGGTGAGCGTACGTGTTAGGGTACGAGTTAGTGTTAGCGTACGGGTTAGGATTAGGGGACGGGTGAGGGTAAGGCTTCGGGTAAGGGTTAGGGTTAAGGTTAGGGTTAGGGTTAGGGTTAGGGGACGGGGACGGTTTAGGGTACTGGTTAGGGTACGACCACGGTTTAGGGTGAGCGTACGTGTTGGGGTATGGGTTAGTGTTAGCGTACGTGTTAGGATTAGGGTACGGGTGAGGGTAAGGCTTCGGGTAAGGGTTAGGGTTAGGGTTAGGGTTAGGGTTAGGGGACGGGCACAGGGACGGTTTAGGGTACAGGTTACGGTACGACAACGGTTTAGGGTGAGCGTACGTGTTAGGGTATGGGTTAGTGTTAGCGTACGGGTTAGGATTAGGGGACGGGTGAGGGTAAGGCTTCGGATAAGGGTTAGGGTTAGGTTTAGGGTTAGGGTTAGGGGACGGGTACGGTTTAGGGTACAGGTTAGTGTACGAAAACGGTTTAGGGTGAGCGTACGTGTTAGGGTACGGGTTAGTGTTGGCGTACGGGTTAGGATTAGGGGACGTGTGTGGGTAAGGCTTCGGGTAAGGGTTAGGGTTAGGGTTAGGCTTAGGGTTAGTGTTAGGGTTAGGGGACGGGGACGGTTTAGGTTACAGGTTAGGGTACGACAACGGTTTAGAGTGAGCGTACGTGTTAGGGTACCGGTTTGTGTTAGCATACGGTTTAGGATTAGGAGACGGGTGAGGGTAAGGCTTCGGGTAAGGGTTAGGGTTAGGGTTAGGGTTAGGGTTAGGGGACGGAGAGGGTTTAGGGTACAAGTTAGGGTACGACATCGGTTTAGGGTGAGCGTACGTGTTAGGGTACGGGTTAGTGTTAGCGTACGGGTTAGGATTAGGGGACGGGTGAGGGTAAGGCTTCGGGTAAGGGTTAGGGTTAGGGTTAGGGATAGGGTTAGGGTTAGGGGACGGGGACGGTTTAGGGTACAGGTTAGGGTACGACAACGGTTTAGGGTGAGCGTACGTGTTAGGGTATGTGTTAGTGTTAGAGTACGGGTTAGGATTAGGGGACGGGTGAGGGTAAGGCTTCGGGTAAGGGTTAGGGTTAGGATTAGGGTTATGTTTAGGGGACGGGGACGGTTTAGGGTACAGGTTAGGGTACGACAACGGTTTAGGGGAGCGTACGTTTTAGGGTACGGGTTAGTGTTAGCGTACGGTTTAGGATTAGGGGACGGGTGAGGGTAAGGCTTCGGGTAAGGGTTAGGGTTAGGGTTAGGGTTAGGGTTAGGGTTAGGGTTAAGGGACGGGGACGGTTTAGGGTACAGGTTAGGGTACGACAACGGTTTAGGGTGAGCGTACGTGTTAGGGTACGGGTTAGTTTTAGCGTACGGGTTAGGATTAGGGGATGGGTGAGGGTAAGGTTTCGGGTAAGGGTTCGGGTTAGGGTTAGGGTTAGGGTTAGGGTTAGGCGACGGGGACGGTTTAGGGTACAGGTTAGGGTACGACAACTGTTTTGGGTGAGCGTACGGGTTAAGGTACGGGTTATTGTTAGCGTACGGGTTAGGATTAGGGGACGGGTGAGGGTAAGGCTTCGGGTAAGGGTTAGGGTTAGGGTTAGGGTTAGGGGACGGGGACGGGGACGGTTTAAGGTACAGGTTAGTGTACGACAACGGTTTAGGGTGAGTGTACATGTTAGGGTACGGGTTAGTGTTAGCGTACGGGTTAGGATTAGGGGACGGGTGAGGGTAAGGCTTCGGGTAAGTGTTAGGGTTAGGGTTAGGGTTAGGGTTAGGGTTAGGGCACGGGGACGGTTTAGGGTACAGGTTAGGGTACGACAACGGTTTAGGGTGAGCGTACGTGTTAGCGTACGGGTTAGTGTTAGCGTACGGGTTAGGATTAGGGGACACGTGAGGGTAAGGCTTCGGGTAAGGGTTAGGGTTAGTGTTAGGGTTAGGGTTAGGGTTAGGGGACGGGGACAGGGACGGTTTAGGGTACAGGTTAGGGTACGACAACGGTTTAGGGTGAGCGTACGTGTTAGGGTACGGGTTAGTGTTAGCGTACGGGTTAGGATTAGGGGATGGGTGAGGGTAAGGCTTCAGGTATGGGTTAGGTTTAGGGTTAGGGTTAGTGGACGGGGACGGTTTAGGTTACAGGTTAGTGTACGACAACGGTTTAGGGTGAGCGTACGTGTTAGGGTACGTGTTAGTGTTAGCGTACGGGTTAGGATTAGGGGACGGGTGACGTTAAGGCTTCGGGTAAGGTTTAGGGTTAGGGTTAGGGTTAGGGGACGGGGACGGTTTAGGGTACAGGTTAGGGTACGACAACGGTTTAGAGTGAGCGTACGTGTTAGGGTACATGTTAGTGTTAGCGTACGGATTAGGATTAGGAGACGGGTGAGTGTAAGGCTTCGGGTAAGGGTTAGGGTTACGGTTAGGGTTAGGGTTAGGGGACGGGGACGGTTTAGGATACAAGTTAGGGTACGACAACGGTTTAGGGTGAGCGTACGTGTTAGGGTACGGGTTAGTGTTAGCGTACGGGTTAGGATTAGGGGACGGGTGAGGGTAAGGCTTCGGGTAAGGGTTAGGGTTAGTGTTAGGGTTAGGGTTAGGGTTAGGGGACGGGGACGGTTTAGGGTACAGGTTAGGGTACGACAACGGTTTAGGGTGAGCGTACGTGTTAGGGTACGGGTTAGTGTTAGCGTACGGGTTAGGATTAGGGGACGGGTGAGGGTAAGGCTTCGGGTAAAAGTTAGGGTTAGGGTTAGGGTTAGTGTTAGGAGACGGGGACGGTTTAGGGTACAGGTTAGGGTACGACAACGTTTTAGGGTGAGCGTACGTGTTAGGGTACGGGTTAGTGTTAGCGTACGGGTTATGATTAGGGGACGGGTGAGGGTAAGGCTTCGGGTAAGGGTTAGGGTTAGGGTTAGGGTTAGGGTTAGGGTTAGGGGACGGGGACGGTTTAGGGTACAGGTTAGGGTACGAGAAGATTTAGGGTGAGAGTACGTGTCAGGGTACGGTTTAGTGTTAGCGTACGGGTTAGGATTATGGGACGGGTGAGGGTAAGGCTTCAGGTAAGGGTTAGGGTTAGGGTTAGGGGACGGGGACGGGGACGGGAACGGTTTAGGGTACAGGTTAGGGTACTACAACGGTTTAGGGTGAGCTTACGTGTTAGGGTACGTGTTAGTGTTAGCGTACGGGTTAGGATAAGGGTATGGGTGAGGGTAAGGCTTCGGGTAAGGCTTAGGGTTAGGGTTAGGGTTAGGCTTAGGGTTAGGGGACGGGGTCGGTTTAGGGTACAAGTTAGGGTACGACAACTGTTGAGGGTGAGCGTATGGGTTAGGGTACGGGTTAGTGTTAGCATACGGATTAGGATTAGGGGACGGGTGAGGGTAAGGCTTCGGGTAAGGGTTAGGGTTAGTGTTAGGGTTAGGGTTAGGGTTAGGGGACGGGGACGGTTTAGGGTACAGGTTAGGGTACGCCAACGGTTTAGGGTGAGCGTACGTGTTAGGGTACGGGTTAGTGTTAGCGTACGGGTTAGGATTAGTGGACGGGTGAGGGTAAGGCTTCGGGTAAGGTTTAGGGTTAGGGTTAGGTTTAGGGTTAGGGTTAGGAGACGGGGACCGTTTAGGGTACAGGTTAGGGTACGACAACGGTTTAGGGTGAGCGTACGTGTTAGGGTACGGGTTAGTGTTAGCGCACGGGTTAGGATTAGGGGACGGGTGAGGGTAAGGCTTCGGGTAAGGGTTAGGGTTAGGGTTAGGGTTAGGGTTAGGGGATGGGGACGGGGACGGTTTAGGGTACAGGTTAGGGTACGACAACGGTTTAGGGTGAGCGTACGTGTTAGGGTACGTGTTAGTGTTAGCATACGGGTTAGTATTAGGGGACGGTTGAGGGTAAGGCTTCGGGTAAGGGTTAGGGTTAGGGTTTGGGTTAGGGTTAGGGTTAGGGGACGGGGACAGTTTAGGGTGCAGGTTAGGGTACGACAACGGTTTAGGGTGAGCGTACGTGTTAGGGTACGTGTTAGTGTTAGCGTACGGGTTAGGATTAGGGGACGGGTGAGGGTAAGGCTTCGGGTAAATGTTCGGGTTAGGGTTAGGGTTAGGGTTAGGGGACGGGGACGGGGATGGTTCAGGGTACAGGTTAGGGTACGACAATTGTTTAGGGTGAGCTTACGTGTTAGGGTACGGGTTAGTGTTAGCGTACGGTTTAGGATTAGGGGACGGGTGAGGGTAAGGCTTCGGGTAAGGGTTAGGTTTAGGGTTAGGGTTAGGGGAAGTGGACGGGGACGGGGACGGTTTAGGGTACAGGTTAGTGTACGAGAACGGTTTAGGGTGAGCGTACGTGTTAGGGTACGGGTTAGTGTTAGCGTACGGGTTAGGATTAGGGGACGGGTGAGGGTAAGGCTTCGGGTAAGGGTTAGGCTTAGGGTTAGGGTTAGGGTTAGGGTTAGAGGACGGGGACAGGGACGGTTTAGGGTACAGGTTAGGGTACGACAACGGTTTAGGATGAGCGTACATGTTAGGGTATGGGTTAGTGTTAGCGTACGGGTTAGGATTAGGGGACGGGTGAGGGTAAGGCTTCGGGTAAGGGTTAGGTTTAGGGTTAGGGTTAGGGGACGGGGACGGGGATGGGGACGGTTTAGGGTACAGGTTAGTGTACGACAAAGGTTTAGGGTGAGCGTACGTGTTAGGTTACGGGTTAGTGTGAGCGTACGGGTTAGGATTATGGGACGGGTGAGGGTAAGGCTTCGGGTAAACGTTAGGGTTAGGGTTAGGGTTAGGGTTAGGGGACGGGGACGGGGACGGTTTAGCGTACAGGTTAGGGTACGACAACTGTTTAGGGTTAGCGTACGTGTTAGGGTATGGGTTAGTATTAGCATACGGGTTAGGATTAGGAGACGGGTGAGTGTAAGGCTTCGGGTAAGGGTTAGGGTTAGGGTTAGGGTTAGGGTTAGGGTTAGGGGACGGGGACTGTTTAGGGTACAAGTTAGGGTACCACAACCGTTTAGGGTGAAGGTACGTGTTAAGGTACGGGTTAGTGTTGGCGTACGGGTTAGGATTAGGGGCCGGGTGAGGGTAAGGCTTCGAGTAAGGGTTAGGGTTAGGGTTAGGGTTAAGGTTAGGGGACGGGGACGGTTTAGGGTACAGGGTGGGGTACGACAACGGTTTAGGGTGAGCGTACGTGTTAGGGTACGGGTTAGTGTTAGCGTACGGGTTAGGATTAGGGGACGGGTGAGGGTAAGGCTTCGAGTAAGGGTTAGGGTTAGGGTTAGGGTTAGGGGACGGGGACAGGGACGGTTTAGGGTACAGGTTAGGGTACGCCAACGGTTTACGGTGAGCGTAAATGTTAGGTTAGGGGTTAGTGTTAGTGTACGGGTTAGGATTAGGGGACGGGTGAGGGTAAGGCTTCGGGTAAGGGTTAGGGTTAGGGTTAGGGTTAGGGTTTGGGGACGGGGATGGTTTAGGGTACAGGTTAGGGTACGACAACGGTTTAGGGTGAGAGTACGTGTTAGGGTACGGGTTAGTGTTAGCGTACGGGTTAGGATTAGGGGAAGGGTGAGGGTAAGGCTTCGGGTAAGGGTTAGGGTTAGGGTTAGGGTTAGGGTTAGGGGACGGGCAAGGGTACGGTTTAGGGTACCGATTATGGTACGACAACGGTTTAGGGTGAGCGTACGTGTTAGGGTACGGGTTAGTGTTAGCGTACGGGTTAGGATTAGGGGACGGGTAAGGGTAAGGCTTCGGGTAAGGGTTAGGGTTAGGGTTAGGGTTAGGGTTAGGGTTAGGGGACGGGGACGGTTTAGGGTACAAGTTAGTGTACGACAACGGTTTAGGGTGAGCGTACGTGTTAGGGTATGGGTTAGTGTTAGCGTACGGGTTAGGATTAGGGGACGGGTGAGTGTAAGGCTTCGGGTAAGGATTAGGGTTAGGGTTAGGGTTAGGGTTAGGGTTAGGGTTAGGGGACGGGGACGGTTTAGGGTACAGGTTAGGGTACGACAACGGTTTAGGGTGAGCGTACGTGTTAGGGTACGGGTTAGTGTTGGCGTACGGGTTCAGATTAGGGGACGGGTGAGGGTAAGGCTTCGGGTAAGGATTAGGGTTAGGGTTAGGGTTAGGGGACGGGGACGGGGACGGTTTAGGGTACAGGTTAGGGTACGACAACTGTTTAGGGTGAGCGTACGTCTTAGGGTACGGGTTAGTGTTAGCGTACGGTTTAGGATTAGGGGACGGGTGAGAGTAAGGCTTCGGGTAAGTGTTAGGGTTAGGGTTAGGGTTAGGGTTAGGGGACGGGGACAGTTTAGGGTACAGGTTAGGGTACGACAACGGTTTAGAGTGAGCGTACGTGTTAGGGTACGGGTTAGTGTTGGCGTACGGGTTAGGATAAGGGGACGGGTGAGGATAAGGCTTCGGGTAAGGGTTAGGGTTAGGGTTAGGGTTAGGGGACGGGGACGGGGACGGTTTAGGGTACAGGTTAGTGTACGACAACGGTTTAGGGTGAGCTTACGTGTTAGGGTACGGGTTAGTGTTAGCGTACGGGTTAGGATTAGGGGACGGGTGAGGGTAAGGCTTCGGGTAAGGGTTAGGTTTAGGGTTAGGGTTAGGGTTAGGGTTAGGGGACGGGGACGGTTTAGGGTACAGTTTATGGTACGACAACGGTTTAGGGTGAGCGTACGTGTTAGGGTACGGGTTAGTGTTAGCGTACGGGTTAGGATTAGGGGACGGGTGAGGGTAAGGCTTCGGGTAAGGGTTAGGGTTAGGGTTAGGGTTAGGGTTATGGGACGGGGACGGTTTAGGGTACAGGTTAGTGTACGACAACGGTTTAGAGTGAGCGTACGTGTTAGGGTACGGGTTAGTGTTAGCGTACGGGTTAGGATTAGGGGACGGGTGAGGGAAAGGCTTCGGGTAAGGGTTAGGGTTAGCGTTAGGGTTAGGGTTAGGGGACGGGGACGGAGACGATTTAGGGTACAGGTTAGGGTACGACAACGGTTTAGGGTGAGAGAACGTGTTAGGGTACGTGTTAGTGTTAGCGTACGGGTTAGGATTAGGGGACGGTTGAGGGTAAGGCTTCGGGTAAGGGTTAGGGTTAGGGTTAGGGTTAGGGTTAGGGTTAGGGTTAGGGGACGGGGACGGTTTAGGGTACAGGTTAAGGTACGACAACGGTTTAGGGTGAGCGTACGTGTTAGGGTACGGGTTAGTGTTAGCTTTCGGGTTACGATTAGGGGACGGGTGAGTGTAACGCTTCGGGTAAGGGTTAGGGTTAGGGTTAGGGGACGGGGACGGGGACGGTTTAGGGTACAGGTTAGGGTAAGACAACGGTTTAGGGTGAGCGTACGTGTTAGGGTACGGGTTAGTGTTGGCGTACGGGTTAGGATTAGGGGACGGGTGAGGATAAGGCTTCGGGTAAGGGTTAGGGTTAGGGTTAGGGTTAGGGGACGGGGACGGGGACGGTTTAGGGTACAGGTTAGTGTACGACAACGGTTTAGGGTGAGCTTACGTGTTAGGGTACGGGTTAGTGTTAGCGTACGGGTTAGGATTAGGGGACGGGTGAGGGTAAGGCTTCGGGTAAGGGTTAGGTTTAGGGTTAGGGTTAGGGTTAGGGTTAGGGGACGGGGACGGTTTAGGGTACAGGTTAGGGTACGACAACGGTTTAGGGTGAGCGTACGTGTTAGGGTACGGGTTAGTGTTAGCGTACGGGTTAGGATTAGGGGACGGGTGAGGGTAAGGCTTCGGGTAAGGTTTAGGGTTAGGGTTAGGGGGCGGGGACAGGGACGGTTTAGGGTACAGGTTAGGGTACGACAACGGTTTAGGGTGAGCGTACGTTTTAGGGTACGGGTTAGTGTTAGCGTACGGGTTAGGATTAGGGGACGGGTGAGGGTAAGGCTTCGGGTAAGGGTTAGGGTTAGGGTTAGGGTTAGGGTTAGGGGACGGGGACGGGGACGGTTTAGGGTACAAGTTAGGGTACGACAACGGTTTAGGGTGAGCGTACGTCTTAGGGTATGGGTTAGTGTAAGCGTACGGGTTAGGATTAGGGGACGGGTGAGTGTAAGGCTTCGGGTAAGGATTAGGGTTAGGGTTAGGGTTAGGGTTAGGGTTAGGGTTAGGGGACGGGGACCGTTTAGGGTACAAGTTAGTGTACCACAACCGTTTAGGGTGAAGGTACGTGTTAAGGTACGGGTTAGTGTTGGCGTACGGGTTAGGATTAGGGGCCGGGTGAGGGTAAGGATTCGAGTAAGGGTTAGGGTTACGGTTATGGTTAAGGTTAGGGGACGGGGACGGTTCAGGGTACAGGTTGGGGTACGACAACGGTTTAGGGTGAGCGTACATGTTAGTGTACGGGTTAGTGTTAGCATACGGGTTAGGATTAGGGGACGGGTGAGGGTAAGGCTTCGGGTAAGGGTTAGGGTTAGGGTTAGGGTTAGGGGACGGGGACAGGGACGGTTTATGGTACAGGTTTGGGTACGCCAACGGTTTACGGTGAGCGTAAATGTTAGGGTAGGGGTTAGTGTTAGTGTACGGGTTAGGATTAGGGGACGGGTGAGGGTAAGGCATCGGGTAAGGGTTACGGTTAGGGTTAGGGTTAGGGTTTGGGGACGGGGATGGTTTAGGGTACAGGTTAGGGTACGACAACGGTTTAGGGTGAGAGTACGTGTTAGGGTACGGGTTAGTGTTAGCGTACGGGTTAGGATTATGGGAAGGGTGAGGGTAAGGCTTCGGGTAAGGGTTAGGGTTAGGGTTAAGGTTAGGGTTAGGGGACGGGCACGGGTACGGTTTAGGGTACAGGTTAGTGTACGACAACGGTTTAGAATGAGCGTACGTGTTAGGGTACGGGTTAGTGTTGGCGTACGGGTTAGGATTAGGGGACGGGTGAGGATAAGGCTTCGGGTAAGGGTTAGGGTTAGGGTTAGGGTTAGGGGACGGGGACGGGGACGGTTTAGGGTACAGGTTAGTGTACGACAACGGTTTAGGGTGAGCTTACGTGTTAGGGTACAGGTTAGTGTTAGCGTACGGGTTAGGATTAGGGGACGGGTGAGGGTAAGGCTTCGGGTAAGGGTTAGGTTTAGGGTTAGGGTTAGGGTTAGGGTTAGAGGACGGGGACGGTTTAGGGTACAGGTTAGGGTACGACAACGGTTTAGGGTGAGCGTACGTGTTAGGGTACGTGTTAGTGTTAGCGTACGGGTTAGGATTAGGGGACGGGTGAGGGTAAGGATTCGGGTAAGGGTTAGGGTTAGGGTTAGGGGGCGGGGACAGGGACGGTTTAGGGTACATGTTAGGGTACGACAACGGTTTAGGGTGAGCGTACGTGTTAGGGTACGGGTTAGTGTTAGCGTACGGGTTAGGATTAGGGGACGGGTGAGAGTAAGGCTTCGGGTAAGGGTTAGGGTTAGGGTTAGGGTTAGGGGACGGGGACGGGGACGGGGACGGTTTAGGGTACAAGTTAGGGTACGACAACGGTTTAGGGTGAGCGTACGTGTTAGGGTATGGGTTAGTGTTAGCGTACGTGTTAGGATTAGGGGACGGGTGAGTGTAAGGCTTCGGGTAAGGATTAGGGTTAGGGTTAGGGTTAGGGTTAGGGTTAGGGGACGGGGAGGGTTTAGGGTACAGGTTAGGGTACGACAACGGTTTAGGGTTAGCGTACGTGTTAGGGTACGGGTTAGTGTTAGCGTACGGGTTAGGATTAGGGGACGGGTGAGGGTAAGGCTTCGGGTAAGGGTTAGGGTTAGGGTTAGGGTTAGGGTTAAGGTTAGGGGACGGGGACGGTTTAGGGTACAGGTTAGGGTACGACAACTGTTTAGGGTGAGCGTACGTGTTAGGGTACGGGTTAGTGTTAGCGTACGGGTTAGGATTAGGGGACGGGTGAGGGTAAGGCTTCGGGTAAGGGTTAGGGTTAGGTTTAGGGTTAGGGTAAGGGGACGGGGACGGTTTAGGGTACAGGTTAGGGTACGACAACGGTTTAGGGTGAGCGTACGTGTTAGGGTACGGGTTAGTGTTAGCGTACGTGTTAGGATTAGGGGACGGGTGAGGGTAAGGCTTCGGGTAAGGGTTAGGGTTAGGGTTAGGGTTAGTGTTAAGGTTAGGGGACGGGGACGGTTTAGGGTACAGGTTAGGGTACGACAACTGTTTAGGGTGAGCGTACGTGTTAGGGTACGGGTTAGTGTTAGCGTACGGGTGAGGATTAGGGGACGGGTGAGTGTAAGGCTTCGAGTAAGGGTTAGGGTTAGGGTTAGGGTTAGGGGACGGGGACGGTTTAGGGTACAGGTTAGGGTACGACAACGGTTTAGGGTGAGCGTACGTGTTAGGGTACGGGTTAGTGTTAGCGTACGTGTTAGGATTAGGGGACCGGTGAGGGTAAGGCTTCGGGTAAGGTTTAGGGTTAGGGTTAGGGTTAGGGTTAAGGTTAGGGGACGGGGACGGTTTAGGGTACAGGTTAGGGTACGACAACTGTTTAGGGTGAGCGTACGTGTTAGGGTACGGGTTAGTGTTAGCGTACGGGTTAGGATTAGGGGACGGGTGAGGGTAAGGCTTCGGGTAAGGGTTAGGGTTAGGGTTAGGGTTAGGGTTAGGGGACGGGGACAGTTTAGGGTACAGGCTAGTGTACGACAACGGTTTAGGGTGAGCGTACGTGTTAGGGTACGGGTTAGTGTTGGCGTACGGGTTAGGATTAGGGGACGGGTGAGGGTAAGGCTTCAGGTAAGCTTTAGGGTTAGGGTTAGGGTTAGGGTTAGGGTTAGGGGACGGGGACGGTTTAGGGTACAGGTTAGGGTACGACAACGGTTTAGGGTGAGCGTACGTGTTAGGGTACGGTTTAGTGTTAGCGTACGGTTTAGGATTAGGGGACGGGTGAGGGTAAGGCTCCGGGTAAGTGTTAGGGTTAGGGTTAGGGTTAGGGGACGGGGACCGTTTAGGGTACAAGTTAGGGTACCACAACGGTTTAGGGTGAAGGTACGTGTTAGGGTACGGGTTAGTGTTAGCGTACGGGTTAGGATTAGGGGCCGGGTGAGGGTAAGGCTTCGAGTAAGGGTTAGGGTTAGGGTTAGGGTTAAGGTTAGGGGACGGGGACGGTTTAGGGTACAGGTTGGGGTACGACAACGGTTTAGGAAGAGCGTACGTGTTAGGGTACGGGTTAGTGTTAGCGTACGGGTTAGGATTAGGGGACGGGTGAGGGTAAGGCTTCGGGTAAGAGTTAGGGTTAGGGTTAGGGTTAGGGTTAGGGGACGGGGACAGGAACGGTTTAGGGTACAGGTTAGACTACGACAACGGTTTACAGTGAGCGTACATGTTAGGGTAGGGGTTAGTGTTAGCATACGGTTTAGGATTATAGAACGGGTGAGGGTAAGGCTTCGGGTAAGGGTTAGGGTTAGGGTTAGGGTTAGGGTTAGGGGACGGGGACGGTTTAGGGTACAGGATAGGGTACGACAACGGTTTAAGGTGAGCGTACGTGTTAGGGTACGGGTTAGTGTTAGCATACGGGTTAGGATTAGGGGACGGGTGACGGTAAGGCTTCGGGTAAGGGTTAGGGTTAGGGTTATGGTTAGGGTTAGGGGACGGACACGGGCACGGTTTAGGGTACAGGTTAGGGTATGACAACGGTTTAGGGTGAGCGTACGTGTTAGGGTATGGGTTAGTGTTAGCGTACGGGTTAGGATTAGGGGACGGGTGTGGGTAAGGCTTCGGGTAAGGGTTAGGGTTAGGGTTAGGGTTAGGGTAAGGGGACGGGGACGGTATAGGGTACAGGTTAGGGTACGACAACGATTTAGGGTGAGCGTACGTGTTAGGGTACGGGTTAGTGTTAGCGTACGGGTGAGGATTAGGGGACGGGTGAGTGTAAGGCTTCGAGTAAGGGTTAGGGTTAGGGTTAGGGTTAGGGGACGGGGACGGTTTACGGTATAGTTTAGGGTACGACAACGATTTAGGGTGAGCGTACGTGTTAGGGTACGGGTTAGTGTTAGCGTACGTGTTAGGTTTAGGGGACGGGTGAGGGTAAGGCTTCGGGTAAGGATTAGGGTTAGGGTTAGGGTTAGGGGACGGGGACGGTTTCGGGTACAGGTTAGGGTACGAAAACGGTTTAGAGTGAGCGTACGTGTTAGGGTACGGTTTAGTGTTAGCGTACGGGTTAGGATTAGGGGACGGGTGAGGGTAGGGCTTCAGGTAAGGGTTAGGGTTAGGGTTAGGCTTAGGGTTAGGGGACGGGGACTGTTTAGGGTACAGGTTAGGGTACGACAACGGTTTAGGGTGAGCGTACGTGTTAGGGTACGGGTTAGTGTTAGCGTACGGGTTAGGATTAGGGGACGGGTGAGGGTAAGGCTTCAGGTAAGGGTTAGGGTTAGGGTTAGGGTTAGGGGACGGGGACGGGGACGGTTTAGGGTACAGGTTAGGGTACGACAACGGTTTAGGGTGAGCGTACGTTTTAGGGTACGGGTTAGTGTTAGCGTACGGGTTAGGATTAGGAGACGGGTGAGGGTAAGGCTTCGGGTAAGGGTTAGGGTTAGGGTTAGGGTTAGGGTTAGGGTTAGGGGACGGTGACGGTTTAGGGTACAGGTTAGTGTACGACAAAGATTTAGGGTGAGCGTACGTGTTAGGGTATGGATTAGTGTTAGTGTACGGGTTAGGATTAGGGGACGGGTGAGTGTAAGGCTTCGGGTAAGGGTTAGGGTTAGGGTTAGGGTTAGGGTTAGGGTTAGGGTACGGGGACGGTTTAGGGTACAGGTTAGGGTACGACAATGGTTTAGGGTGAGCGTACGTGTTAGGGTAGGGTTTAGTGATAGCGTACGTGTTAGGATTAGGGGACGGGTGAGTAAAAGGCTTCGGGTAAGGGTTAGGGTTAGGGGTACGGTTAGGGTTAGGGTTAGGGGACGGGGACGGTTTAGGGTACAGGTGAGTGTACGACAAGAGTTTAGGGTGAGCGTACGTGTTAGGGTACGGGTTAGTGTTAGCGTACGGGTTAGGATTAGGGTACGGGTGAGGGTAAGGCTTCGGGTAAGGGTTAGGGATAGGGTTAGGGTTAGGGTTAGGGTTAGGGGACGGGGACAGTTTAGGGTACAGGTTAGGGTACGACAATGGTTTAGGGTGAGCGTATGTGTTAGGGTACGGGTTAGTGTTAGCGTACGGTTTAGGATTAGGGGACGGGTGAGGTTCAGGCTTCGGGTAAGGGTTAGGGTTAGGGTTAGAGTTAGGGTTAGGGTTAGGGTTAGGGGACGGAGACGGTTTAGGGTACAGATTAGGGTCCGACAACGGCTTAGGGTGAGCGTACGTGTTACGGTACGGGTTAGTGTTAGCGTACGGGTAAGGATTAGGGGACGGGTGAGGGTAAGACTTCGGGTAAGGTTTAGGGTTAGGGTTAGGGTTAGGGGACGGGGACGGGGACGGAGACGATTTAGGGTACAGGTTAGGGTACGACAACGGTTTAGGGTGAGAGAACGTGTTAGGGTACGTGTTAGTGTTAGCGTACGGGTTAGGATTAGGGGACGGTTGAGGGTAAGGCTTCGGGTAAGGGTTAGGGTTAGGGTTAGGGTTAGGGTTAGGGTTAGGGTTAGGGGACGGGGACGGTTTAGGGTACAGGTTAAGGTACGACAACGGTTTAGGGTGAGCGTACGTGTTAGGGTACGGGTTAGTGTTAGCTTTCGGGTTACGATTAGGGGACGGGTGAGTGTAACGCTTCGGGTAAGGGTTAGGGTTAGGGTTAGGGGACGGGGACGGGGACGGTTTAGGGTACAGGTTAGGGTAAGACAACGGTTTAGGGTGAGCGTACGTGTTAGGGTACGGGTTAGTGTTAGCGTACGGGTTAGGATTAGGGGACGGGTGAGGGTAAGGCTTCGGGTAAGGGTTAGGGTTAGGGTTAGGGTTAGGGTTAGGATTAGGGGACGGGGACGGGGACGGTTTAGGGAACAGGTTAGGGTACGACAATGATTTAGGGTGAGCGTACGTGTTAGGGTACGGGTTAGTGTTAGCGTACGGGTTAGGATTAGGGGAAGGGTGAGGGTAAGGCTTCGGGTAGGGTTAGGGTTAGGGTTAGGGTTAGGGTTAGGGGACGGGGAAGTTTTAGGGAACAGGTTAGTGTACGACAATGATTTAGGGTGAGCGTACGTGTTAGGGTACGTGTTAGTGTTAGCGTACTGGTTAGGATTAGGGGACGGGTGAGGGTAAGGCTTCGGATAAGGGTTAGGGTTAGGGTTAGGGTTAGGGTTAGGGTTAGGGGACGGGGACGTTTTAGGGTACAGGTTAGCGTACGACAACGGTTTAGGGGAGCGTACGTGTTAGGGTACGGGTTAGTGTTAGCGTACGGTTAGGATTAGCGGATGGGTGAGGGTAAGGCTTCAGGAAAGGGTTAGGGTTAGGTTTAGGGTTAGGGTTAGGGGACGGGGACGGTTTAGGGTACAGGTTAGGGTACGACAACGGTTTAGGGTGAGCGTACGTGTTAGGGTACGGGTTAGTGTTAGCGTACGGGTTAGGATTAGGGGACGGGTGAGGGTAAGGCTTCGGGTAAGTGTTAGGGTTAGGGTTAGGGTTAGGGTTAGGGCACGGGGACGGTTTAGGGTACAGGTTAGGGTACGACAACGGTTTAGGGTGAGCGTACGTGTTAGCGTACGGGTTAGTGTTAGCGTACGGTTTAGGATAAGGGGACACGTGAGGGTAAGGCTTCGGGTAAGGGTTAGGTTTAGGGTTAGGTTTAGGGTTAGTGGACGGGGACGGTTTAGGTTACAGGTTAGGGTACGACAACGGTTTAGGGTGAGCGTACGTGTTAGGGTACGTTTTAGTGTTAGCGTACGGGTTAGGATTAGGGGACGGGTGAGGTTAAGGCTTCGGGTAAGGGTTAGGGTTAGGGTTAGGGTTAGGGTTAGGGTACGGGGACGGTTTAGGGTACAGGTTAGGGTACGACAACGGTTTAGAGTGAGCGTACGTGTTAGGGTACGGGTTAGTGTTAGCGTACGGTTTAGGATTAGGAGACGGGTGAGGGTAAGGCTTCGGGTAAGGGTTAGGGTTAGGGTTAGGGTTAGGGTTAGGGGACGGGGACGGTTTAGGGTACAAGTTAGGGTACGACAACGGTTTAGGGTGAGCGTACGTGTTAGGGTACGGGTTAGTGTTAGCGTACGGGTTAGGATTGGGGACTGGTGTGGGTAAGGCTTCGGGTAAGGTTTAGGGTTAGGGTTAGGGTTAGGGTAAGGTTAGGGGACGGGGACGGTTTAGTGTCCAGGTTAGGGTACGACAATGGTTTAAGGTGAGCGTATGTGTTAGGGTACGGGTTAGTGTTAGCGTACGGTTTAGGATTAGGGGACGGGTGAGCGTAAGGCTTCGGGTAAGGGTTAGGGTTAGGGTTAGGGTTAGGGGACGGGGACGGTTTAGGGAACAGGTTAGTGTACGACAATGGTTTAGCGTGAGCGTACGTGCTAGGGTACGGGTTAGTGTTGGCGTACGGGTTAGGATTAGGGGACG